>NC_092175.1:45981116-46043616 GCF_045791955.1 Oncorhynchus clarkii lewisi | reverse complement strand
AAGTGCCACAGAATTCTAGTTTCCCATAGAAACAATTCCTGGATGGTTTGTCCTCTGGGTTTCGCCTTCCAAATAAGTTATGTTATACTCACAGACATTATTTTAATAGTTTCAGAAACTTTAGAGTGTTTTCTATCCAAATCTACCAATTATATGTATATCCTAGCTTCTGGGCCTGAGTAGCAGGTAGTTTACTTTGGGCACGCTTTACATCCAGACGTGAAAATACTGCCCCCTATCCCAAACACGCTAATTAGATTCTATGGATTCTTCAATTACATTGAGCTGATTTTTGACGTACTGTTCCCTCTTTTTCCATAGTGTATTTCTGAATTGTTTTAGTGATTATTTGTCTCTGTGTGTGTCTCTCTCTTTCTCGTCTCCACTAGGTAACACGGGAGCAGTGTTTGCTATCGACGCTGCCACTGGTGTTATCTCCGTAGCGAGAGACCTGGACCTCTCGTCCGTAGGATATTACATCATCACCGTGCGCGTCACTGACAGCGGCACGCCACCCCTCACCGCCACTGCTACGGCACGTGTTTCCCTCACTCTCTCTGACTCCTCCCAGCCCAAGTTCAGCCAGAGAGAGTACCAGGCAGAGGTACAGGGAGGGAGGGAGGGAGGGAGGGAGGGTTGGTTGGTTGGTTGGTTGGATAGATAGAATTGACAAACAAACTTGACTGTGACTGTGAACGTGACAGTATGACGTGTTGTAGGTGATGGAGAACTCTGCCACAGGAAGGTACGTCACAATGGTGTCCGCCCTGAGTCGCTCTGCGCTGGTTTATGACATCACAGCCGGTAACCACGAACGCCATTTCGCCATCAACCGTCACACTGGAGTCATCACCACCCGCAAGGCACTCGACTTCGAGGTGTGTGTGTGTGTGTGTGTGTGTGTGTGTGTGTGTATGTGTATGTGTGTGTGTGTGTGTGTGTGTGTGTGTGTGTGTGTGTGTGTGTGTGCGTGCGTGCGTGCGTGCGTGCGTGCGTCATTGTCCACTATATTTTGTATACTGTATGTGCGTATATGTGTTTATATAGCGTACAGGTTGTTACTCTAGTGGTGTGTGTTTATATAGTGTACAGGTTCCTACTCTCTAGTGGTGTGTGTTTATATAGCGTACAGGTTGTTAATCTAGTGGTGTGTGTTTGTATAGTGTACAGGTTGTTATTCTAGTGGTGTGTGTTTATATAGTGTACAGGTTGTCATTCTACTGGTGTGTGTTTATATAGCGTACAGGTTCCTACTCTCTAGTGGTGTGTGTTTATATAGCGTACAGGTTGTTACTCTAGTGGTGTGTGTTTATATAGCGTACAGGTTGTTACTCTAGTGGTGTGTGTTTATATAGCGTACAGGTTGTTACTCTCTAGTGGTGTGTGTTTATATAGCGTACAGGTTGTTACTCTAGTGGTGTGTGTTTATATAGTGTACAGGTTCCTACTCTCTAGTGGTGTGTGTTTATATAGTGTACAGGTTGTTACTCTAGTGGTGTGTGTTTATATAGCGTACAGGTTGTTACTCTCTAGTGGTGTGTGTTTATATAGCGTACAGGTTGTTATTCTACTGGTGTGTGTTTATATAGCGTACAGGTTGTTACTCTCTAGTGGTGTGTGTTTATATAGTGTACAGGTTGTTACTCTAGTGGTGTGTGTTTATATAGTGTACAGGTTGTTACTCTCTAGTGGTGTGTGTTTATATAGTGTACATGTTCCTACTCTCTAGTGGTGTGTGTTTATATAGTGTACAGGTTGTTACTCTCTAGTGGTGTGTGTTTATATAGCGTACAGGTTGTTATTCTAGTGGTGTGTGTTTATATAGTGTACAGGTTGTTATTCTAGTGGTGTGTGTTTATATAGTGTACAGGTTGTTATTCTAGTGGTGTGTGTTTATATAGTGTACAGGTTGTTACTCTAGTGGTGTGTGTTTATATAGCGTACAGGTTCCTACTCTCTAGTGGTGCGTGCATTGAGCATGGCTGGAGTGGAGACCAGTGCTACGGTCAGTGTCCAGGTGGGAGACCAGAACGACTGTCCACCTGTGTTCCAACAGCTCAGGTACATCAACATATTTAACTTTTGACCTGAAAGTAATTTGATTTTATAAACATTTGTAAAAGCAAAGGGGAGAGGGGGCAGCTTTGCCATATTCATTTACAAGTATTTAATAGGAAATTATGTGACAATAGATATTTTTGGATACTTTTTGAACGTTTTCATGACCATTGGGACAGGGATGGTAACCCTCTATTAGGACAGGGATGGTAACCCTCTATTGGGACAGGGATGGTAACCCTCTATTGGGACAGGGATGGTAACCCTCTATTGGGACAGGGATGGTAACCCTCTATTAGGACAGGGATGGTAACCCTCTATTGGGAAGGGATAGTAACCCTCTATTAGGACAGGGATGGTAACCCTCTATTGGGAAGGGATAGTAACCCTCTATTAGGACAGGGATGGTAACCCTCTATTGGGACAGGGATAATAACCCTCTATTGGGACAGGGATGGTAACCCTCTATTAGGACAGGGTTGGTAACCCTCTATTGGGAAGGGATAGTAACCCTCTATTAGGACAGGGATGGTAACCCTCTATTGGGAAGGGATAGTAACCCTCTATTAGGACAGGGATGGTAACCCTCTATTAGGACAGGGATGGTAACCCTCTATTGGGACAGGGATGGTAACCCTCTATTAGGACAGGGATGGTAACCCTCTATTAGGACACGGATGGTAACCCTCTATTGGGACAGGGATAGTAACCCTCTATTAGGACAGGGATGGTAACCCTCTATTGGGACAGGGATGGTAACCCTCTATTAGGACAGGGAGGGTAACCCTCTATTGGGAAGGGATGGTAACCCTCTATTAGGACAGGTATGGTAACCCTCTATTAGGACAGGGATGGTAACCCTATATTAGGACAGGGAGGGTAACCCTCTATTGGGAAGGGATGGTAACCCTCTATTGGGAAGGGATAGTAACCCTCTATTAGGACAGGGATGGTAACCCTCTATTGGGAAGGGATAGTAACCCTCTATTAGGACAGGGATGGTAACCCTCTATTGGGAAGGGATAGTAACCCTCTATTAGGACAGGGTAGGTAACCCTCTATTAGGACAGGGATGGTAACCCTCTATTGGGAGAGGGAAGGTAACCCTCTATTGGGATGGTAACCCTCTATTATATATAGTATTCATCTTTATATGGGACAGGCTTCTGACTGTGTGTGGGTGTGTGCGTGTGTGTGCGTGTGTGTGTGTGTGTGTGCGTGTGCGTGTGCGTGCGTGTGTGTGTGTGTTTGTGTGTGTGTGTGTGTGTGTGTACTCCAGGTACGTAGGTGTTATCAGCGAGGCTGCTCCGGTCAACAGTGTGGTCCTGGCGGAGGACGGTAATCCTCTGGTCATACAGGCTTCGGACCGTGACCGTAACCTGAACGCTCTGCTGGTGTTCAACATCATAGATGAGACCGCTAGATCCTTCTTCACCGTGGACTCTGGGACCGGGTCCATCAGGTGGGTTTGTTGTTTGGTGGTGTGTCTCTGTTCCAGGGTGTAGTATATGTTTTCCTTCACTACCCCTCCTGTATCACCCAGAGATATGGTCAATTCAGGGGCCAATCCAATTTCTTTAGCGACTGGCTTCAATATATTTTTATTACTCACCAAAGTAAAGAGTTTTAGGAATTAACCTCACTAGGGCGTGTGGGACGCTAGCGTCAGATTTCAAAAAGGCTTTACGGCGAAAGCATGCTATGCGATTATCCGAGAACAGCGCCCAGCAGACAAATCATTACAAACAGTAACCAGCCAAGCAGAGGAGTAACAAAAGTCAGAAATAGCGATACAATTAATCACTTACCTTTGATGATCTTCATATGGTTGCACTCCCAAGGCAGTTTAACTTGGCCATGCTTTTCATCCAAAATTCCAAAAGCTGCTCTCTACCCTAGTGAAGTTAAATTAAACACTTTTTTTTTTGTTCTTTATTTTTATTTTGTGTGTGTCTGTTTATGTCTGTGTCTGCGTTGGTGTGTGCTCAATATTAGTAGTGGATGAATTACATTGTAAAGAGATCTGATGGAATACTTCTCTTATCCTGATTCTAATGTAGAACCATCTCTACTTTGGACTACGAGACGTTCTCTGCCTTCTCCTTCCGGGTCCATGTAAGGGACAGTGGGAGACCCCAGAGAACAGCAGACAACCCAGCTCAGGTCCATATCAAGGTGATACATCTTCTTCGTCTTCTTCGTCTTCACTTTACATCCTGTATGTATCTCTAACCGGAACTAATTTACCTTAAAGCCACAGTCTGAGATTCGAAAAACAACAATCAATGGGTATATATATATCAAAGATTTGAAATTACCATTGAACATATTCCCAGATCCCAGACTGTAGCTTTCAAGGCTGCTTCAAAAACCTAACATTATTTGTTATTTTATTTATAAATAATATAATACGTAAATATACATGTAAAGGACCTTAAACTGTAATTATATGTCATTGTTAAATATCCTTTAAATAATGTTTAGTGAAACTTTAGAGTGTTTTCTATCCAATACTAATAATAATATGCATATATTAGCAACTGAGACTGAGGAGCAGGCCGTTTACAATGGGCACCTTTTCATCCAAGCTACTCAATACTGCCCCTGCAGCCATAAAAAGTTAAATAATGTTTAGTGTAATTATCAAAGGAAATTTAAATACTATTTATTTTTCTTTCTCCTCCTCCAGGTGGTGAACATCAACGACTCTCCTCCTAAGTTCTCCCAAGACTCCTATGAAACGGTCCTCCTCCTCCCCACCTACCCCGGAGTCGAGGCCCTGAGGGTCACGGCCTTTGACCCAGACCTGACGCCCGACCCCGCCGTGACCCCTGCTGACCTCTCTGTGACCTCTGCCTTGGTGTACACCCTGGCTGACCGGAACCTCGAACACTTCTCCATGGAACGTTCCACTGGCGTTCTCACCGTCAAGAACCGCAACCTGTCCAAAGACCGCTATCGCTTCAACGTCAAGGTAATTGTGTTACTGTTATTATCTTTATTAAACATATAGGTGATCAGTAACCTGATTTATCTCTTCAAAGTAAGAGATGATCAGTAACCTGATTTATCTCTTCAAAGTAAGAGATGATCAATAACCTGATTTATGTCTTCAAAGTAAGAGATGATCAGTAACCTGATTTATCTCTTCAAAGTAAGAGATGATCAATAACCTGATTTATCTCTTCAAAGTAAGAGATGATCATCAATAACCTGATTTATCTCTTCAAAGTAAGAGGTAATCAATAGTGGTCCAGTGTCTAAGATGCTGCTGTTTTCTGGTCTAAACTTTTTGAATGTATTCCTTGATTCTACCAATCAGATGTTGTCCAGGCCACCCTACTTGCAAAGTGTAGCATACAGTTTGTGCAAAGCGCTGTAAAATACTTTCCAACCAGCTGTAAAATACCCTCCAACCAGCTGTAAAATACCTTCCAACCAGCTGTAAAATACCCTCCAACCAGCTGTAAAATACCCTCCAACCAGCTGTAAAATACCTTCCAACCAGCTGTAAAATACCTTCCAACCAGCTGTAAAATACCTTCCAACCAGCTGTAAAATACCTTCCAACCAACTGTAAAATACCTTCCAACCAGCTGTAAAATACCTTCCAACCAGTACCCTCCAACCAGCTGTAAAATACCTTCCAACCAGCTGTAAAATACCCTCCAACCAGCTGTAAAATACCCTCCAAACAGCTGTAAAATACCTTCCAACCAGCTGTAAAATACCTTCCAAACAGCTGTAAAATACCCTCCAACCAGCTGTAAAATACCTTCCAACCAACTGTAAAATACCCTCCGACCAACTGTAAAATACCCTCCAACCAACTGTAAAATACCCTCCAACCAGCTGTAAAATACCTTCCAACCAGCTGTAAAATACCCTCCAACCAGCTGTAAAATACCTTCCAACCAGCTGTAAAATACCTTCCAACCAGCTGTAAAATACTCTCCAACCAGCTGTAAAATACCCTCCAACCAGCTGTAAAATACCCTCCAACCAGCTGTAAAATACCCTCCAACCAGCTGTAAAATACCCTCCAACCAGCTGTAAAATACCTTCCAACCAACTGTAAAATACCTTCCAACCAGCTTTAAAATACCCTCCAAACTGCTGTAAAATACCTTCCAACCAGCTGTAAAATACCTTCCAACCAGCTGTAAAATACCCTCCAAACTGCTGTAAAATACCTTCCAACCAGTACCCTCCAACCAGCTGTAAAATACCCTCCAACCAGCTGTAAAATACCTTCCAACCAGTACCCTCCAACCAGCTGTAAAATACCCTCCAACCAGCTGTAAAATACCCTCCAACCAGCTGTAAAATACCTTCCAACCAGTACCCTCCAACCAGCTGTAAAATACCTTCCAACCAGCTGTAAAATACTCTCCAACCAGCTGTAAAATACCCTCCAACCAGCTGTAAAATACCTTCCAACCAGCTGTAAAATACCCTCCAACCAGCTGTAAAATACTCTCCAACCAGCTGTAAAATACCCTCCAACCAGCTGTAAAATACCTTCCAACCAGCTGTAAAATACTCTCCAACCAGCTGTAAAATACCCTCCAAACAGCTGTAAAATACCCTCCAAACAGCTGTAAAATACCCTCCAAACAGCTGTAAAATACCCTCCAAACAGCTGTAAAATACCCTCCAACCAGCTGTAAAATACCCTCCAACCAGCTGTAAAATACCTTCCAACCAGCTGTAAAATACCCTCCAAACTGCTGTAAAATACCCTCCAAACAGCTGTAAAATACCCTCCAAACAGCTGTAAAATACATTCCAAACAGCTGTAAAATACCCTCCAACCAGCTGTAAAATACCTTCCAACCAGCTGTAAAATACCCTCCAACCAGCTGTAAAATACCCTCCAACCAGCTGTAAAATACCTTCCAACCAGCTGTAAAATACCTTCCAACCAGCTGTAGAATACCCTCCAAACAGCTGTAAAATACCCTCCAACCAGCTGTAAAATACCTTCCAACCAGCTGTAAAATACTCTCCAACCAGCTGTAAAATACCCTCCAACCAGCTGTAAAATACCCTCCAAACTGCTGTAAAATACCCTCCAAACAGCTGTAAAATACCCTCCAACCAGCTGTAAAATACCCTCCAACCAGCTGTAAAATACCTTCCAACCAGCTGTAAAATACCCTCCAAACAGCTGTAAAATACCCTCCAAACAGCTGTAAAATACCCTCCAAACAGCTGTAAAATACATTCCAAACAGCTGTAAAATACCCTCCAACCAGCTGTAAAATACCTTCCAACCAGCTGTAAAATACCCTCCAACCAGCTGTAAAATACCCTCCAACCAGCTGTAAAATACCTTCCAACCAGCTGTAAAATACCTTCCAACCAGCTGTAGAATACCCTCCAAACAGCTGTAAAATACCCTCCAACCAGCTGTAAAATACCTTCCAACCAGCTGTAAAATACTCTCCAACCAGCTGTAAAATACCCTCCAACCAGCTGTAAAATACTCTCCAAACTGCTGTAAAATACCCTCCAAACAGCTGTAAAATACCCTCCAACCAGCTGTAAAATACCCTCCAACCAGCTGTAAAATACCCTCCAAACTGCTGTAAAATACCCTCCAACCAGCTGTAAAATACTCTCCAAACTGCTGTAAAATACCCTCCAAACAGCTGTAAAATACCCTCCAAACTGCTGTAAAATACCCTCCAAACAGCTGTAAAATACCCTCCAAACAGCTGTAAAAGACCTTCCAACCAGCTGTAAAATACCCTCCAACCAGCTGTAAAATACCCTCCAACCAGCTGTAAAATACCCTCCAACCAGCTGTAAAGTACCCTCCAAACAGCTGTAAAATACCCTCTAATAAGCTGTACATCTTGTTATATGAAATACTAAAGCTATCGACCTATCCCCAGGTGTGGGACGGTCGTTTCTCCAGCACAGTGTTAGTAACCATCCTGGTCCGTGAAGCGATGGACAGCGGCCTCCTCTTCTCCCTCCCCATCTACTCCTCCTCCGTCGCCGAGAACGATGGCAACATCTCCATAGTGACCGTGGTGAACGCAGTGGGGCACCGGCTTAACGAGCCGCTGAAGTACACGCTGCTGAATGCCGGCGGTCGTTTCACGGTGCGCCCGACGTCCGGGGTGGTCCTGACCATGGGAATACCGTTTGACCGCGAGGAGCAGGACAGCTATGAACTGGTGGTCGAAGCCAGCAGAGTGTACGACCGACTGAGGGTTGCTAGAGTTACTGTCAAGGTTCAGGTGGGTACAGGGTGTGTGGCCGGTGTGTGTTTGAGAGAGAGGGAAATGTTATCTTTATTTAACTAGGCAAGTCAATAGAGAGAGCAGAGAGACAGAAAGAGAGACAGAAAGAGACAGACAGACAGAGAGAGACAGACAGAGAGAGACAGACAGAGAGAGACAGACAGAGAGAGACAGACAGACAGACAGACAGACAGACAGACAGACAGACAGACAGACAGACATTATTATTATTATTATTAGAGACCAACAGTTGGAGTTTGTCTCCCCCTAAAGGTGGAGGATGTGAATGACAATGCTCCGGAGTTTGTTGACCTGCCGTACTACGCTGCTGTCCAGGTAGGTGTGTGTGTGTGTGTGTGTGTGTGTGTGTGTGTGTGTGTGTGTGTGTGTGTGTGTGTGTGTGTGTGTGTGTGTGTGTGTGTGTGTGTGTGTGTGTGTGTGTGTGTGTGTGTGTGTTGACCAGGTGGAGTCAGACCCAGGCTCCGTGGTGTACAGGGTCTCAGCTGTGTGTGTGTGTGTGTTGACCAGGTGGAATCAGACCCAGGCTCCGTGGTGTACAGGGTCTCAGCTGTGTGTGTGTGTGTGTTGACCAGGTGGAATCAGACCCAGGCTCTGTGGTGTACAGGGTCTCAGCTGTGTGTGTGTGTTGACCTGGTGGAGTCAGACCCAGGCTCCGTGGTGTACAGGGTCTCAGCTGTGTGTGTGTGTGTGTGTGTGTGTTGACCAGGTGGAATCAGACCCAGGCTCCGTGGTGTACAGGGTCTCAGCTGTGTGTGTGTGTGTGTGTGTTGACCAGGTGGAGTCAGACCCAGGCTCCGTGGTGTACAGGGTCTCAGCATCAGACAGAGACTCTGGGCTCAACGGTGATGTCATTTACAAGCTGAAAGAGGAGCACAGAAACTTCCAGGTGGAGAAATATATAATATATATATAATAATATATAATATATTGTTTTATCACTGTTAGCGATGGGCATTTTTAAAGAATGTCTGTTTTTGAGTCCTTTCAATATAGATGTTCCAGTAATATTTTTTGCGTAGTAGCAGGTTCACCCTTGTTCCAGTTACTAGTTGGTCTGATACACATCTGCAAATTAATCTGGATTTTCACTGGATTTGTTAGTAATATAGTATAAAAACATTACATTCTCGAGCACCTAGTTCCTGCTAGTACACAGTAAAAAAGTTTAGACACATCGACTCATTCAAAGGTTTTTCTTTATTTTTTTTACTTATATCTACATTGTAGAATAACAGTGAAGACATCAAAATGATGAAATAACACATATGGAGTCATGTAGTAACCAAAAAAGTGTCAATCAAATCAAAAATATATTTTAGATTTCAGATTTTTTAAAGTAGCCACCCTTTGCCTTGATGACAGCTTTGCACACTCTTGGCATTCTCTCAACCAGCTTCACCTGGAATTATTTTCCAACAGTCTTGAAGGAGTTCCCACATATGCTGAGCACTTGTTGGCTCAAATATAACAAATATTTGGTTACTACATTCCATATGTCATAGTTTTTATGTCTTCACTATTATTCCACAATGTCTAAAATAGTAAAGATGAAGTAAAACCCAAACTTTTGACCAGTACTGTATGTATTTTAGACAGGAAGACACTGTGTGAGATCAGCCACAGATTTTTCACAACTTACTGTGTAAAGAGAAAATGAGGTTTCTCTTCTCCTCTCCAGGTGGACCCTCTAAGAGGTGAACTGATCCTCAAGCGCTCCCTCGAAGCCGACCTGTCCAACGCTGAATACAAACTCACCATCGTAGCTCAAGATGGCGGCTCCCCTTCCCTGTCCAGTGAGGTGGAGCTACCGGTCACTATCATGAATAAGGCCATGCCGGTGTTTGACAAGCCTTTCTATGGCATCACAGTGAGGGAGGATGTCCCCGTGTCCACCCCGGTCCTGTATATCAATGCTACCAGCCCCCAGGGACAGAGTGTTATATACACTGTCATGGAGGGAGACCCTTCACTACAGGTTAGAGTTATACACACACACACACACACACACACAGACACACACACACACACACAGAAACACACACACACACACACACACACAAACACAGTTCTATAGCACTATACCAGTTTAACAATTGAGTCACACTGAATATCCTATTTTACCTAACTCCTGAACCTAACTCCTGAACCTAACTCCTGAACCTAACTCCTGAACCTAACTCCTGAACCTAACTCCTGAACCTAACTCCTAAACCTAACCCCTAAACCTAACCCCTAAACCTAACCCCTAAACCTAAACTCTAACTTCAAAACCTAACTCCTAAACCTAAACTCTAACTCCAAAACCTAACTCGTCCGTCAATCCTCAGCAGGCCAGGCTCGGTCCCTAACAAATCAAATCAAATGTATTTATAAAGCCCGTCGTACATCAGCTGATATCTCAAAGTGCTGAACCGAAACCTAGCCTAAAACCCCAAACAGCAAGCAATGCAGGTGTAGAAGCACGGTGGCTAGAAAAAACTCCCTAGAATGCCAAAACCTAGGAAGAAACCTAGAGAGGAACCAGGCTATGAGGGGTGGTCAGTCCTCTTCTGGCTGTGCCGGGTGGAGATAATAACAGAACATGGCCAAGATGTTCAAATGTTCATAGATGACCAACAGGGTCAAATAATAATCACAGTAGTTGTAGAGGGTGCAACAAGTCAGCACCTCAGGAGTAAATGTCAGTTGGCTTTTCATAGCTGATCATTGAGAGTATCTCTACCGCTCCTGCTGTCTCTAGAGAGTTGAAAACAGCAGGTCTGGGACAGGTATCACGAGAGAATTACCCTAGCCCCCAAACTGACCCTAGCCCCCCGACACATAAACTATTACAGCATAAATACTGGAGGCTGAGACAGGAGGGGTCGGGAGACACTGTGGGCGCAAGGGCGGTTTTTTGCTCCAGTGCTTTTCCATTCACCTTCACACTCCTGGGCCAGACTACACTCAACCTACTGAAGGCAGGTCCTATTTTCAATAAAGACTTAAAGGTTGAGACCGAGTTTGCGTCTCTCACATGGATAGGCAGACCATTCCAATAAAATGGAGCTCTATAGGAGAAAGCCCTACCTCCAGCTGTTTGCTTAGAAATTCTAGGGACAATTAGGAGGCCTGCATATTATGACCGTAGTGTACGTGTAGGTATGTACGGCAGGACCAAATCAGAGAGATACGTAGGAGCAAGCCCATGTAATGCTTTGTAGGTTAGCAGTAAAACCTTGAAATCAGCCCCGGCCTTAAAAGGAAGCCAGTGTAGGGAGGCTAGCACTGGAGTAATATGATCAAGTAATCAAGCTGTTTGGTTCTAGTCAGGATTCTAGCAGCCGTATTTAGCACTAAATTAAGTTTATTTAGTGCTTTATCCAGGTAGCCGGAAAGTAGAGCATTGCGGTAGTCTAACCAAGAAGTAACAAAAGCATGGATTAGTTTTTCTGCATCATTTTTGGACAGAAAATTTCAGATTTTTGCAATGTTATGTAGATGGAAAAAAGCTGTCCTTGAAACAGTCTTGATATGTTCGTCAAAAGAGAGATCCAGAGTAACGCCGAGGTCCTTCACAGTTTTATTTGAGATGACTGTACAACCATCAAGATTAATTGTCAGATTCAACAGAAGATCTCTTTGTTTCTTGGGATCTAGAACAAGCATCTCTGTTTTGTCCGAGTTTAAAAGTAGAACGTTTGCAGCCATCCACTTCCTTATGTCTGAAACACATGCTTCCAGTGAGGGCAATTTTGGGGCTTCACCATGTTTCATTGAAATGTACAGCTGTGTGTCATCCGCAAAGCAGGAAAGTTAACATTATGTTTCCGAATGACATCCCCAAGAGGTAAAAATCTAAATTAAAAACAATTGTGGTCCTAAAACGGAACCTTGTGGAACACCGAAATTTACAGTTGATTTGTCAGAGGACAAACCATTCACAGAGACAAACTGATATCTTTCCGACAGATAAGATCTAAACCAGACCAGAACTTGTCCGTGCAGACCAATTTGGGTTTCCAATCTCTCCAAAAGTGATCGATGGTATCAAAAGCAGCACTAAGGTCTAGGAGCGCGAGGACAGATGCAGAGCCTCGGTCCGATGCCATTAAAAGGTAATTTACCACACTCACAAGTGCAGTCTCAGTGCTATGATGGGGTCTAAAACCAGACTGAAGCATTTCGTATACATTGTTTGTCTTCAGGAAGGCAGTGAGTTGTAGCGCAACAGCTTTTACATTTTTTTTTGAGGAATGGGAGATTCCATTTAGTCCAATATTTTTTTCTATTTTCTGGGTCAAGGTTTGGCTTTTTCAAGAGAGGCTTTATTACTGCCACTTTTAGTGAGTTTGGTACACATCCGGTGGATAGAGAGCCGTTTATTATGTTCAACATAGGAGGGCTGAGCACGGGAAGCAGCTCTTTCAGTAGTTTAGTTGGAATAGGGTCCAGTATGCAGCTTGACGGTTTAGAGGCCATGATTATTTTCATCATTGTGTCAAGAGATATAGTACTAAAACACTTGAGTGTCTCCCTTGATCCTAGGTCCTGGCAGAGTTGTGCAGACTCAGGACAACTGAGCTTTGAAGGAATACGCAGATTTAAAGAGGAGTCCGTAATTTGCTTTCTAATGATCATGATCTTTTCCTCAAAGAAGTTGATGAATTTATTACTGCTGAAGTGAAATCCATCGTCTTTTGGGGAATGCTGCTTATTAGTTAGCTTTGCGACCGTATCAAAAATAAATTTGGGATTGTTCTTATTTTCCTCAATTAAGTTAGAAAAATAGGATGATCGAGCAGCAGTGAGGGCTCTTCGATACTGCACGGTACTGTCTTTCCAAGCTAGTCGGAAGACTTCCAGTTTGGTGTGGCGCCATTTCCGTTCCAATTTTCTGGAAGCTTGCTTCAGAGCTCGGGTATTTTCTGTATACCAGGGAGCTAGTTTCTTATGACAAATGTTTTTAGGGATGCGACTGCATCTAGGGTATTGTGCAAGGTAAAATGTAGTTCCTCAGTTAGGTGGTTAACTGATTATTGTCCTCTGACGTCCTTGGTTAGGCAGAGGAGTCTGGAAGGGCATCAAGGAATCTTTGGGTTGTCTGAGAATTTATAGCTGTAAGGGCGTTCGTCTGTAGGAGGAAGAGAAGCGGACCAAAGCGCAGCGTGGTGGTTATTCATGTTTTAATAAATCACTACACATGAACAAACTAACAAAAACAAGAAATGGGAAAACGCAAAACAGTCCTATCCTGTGACAACAAACACAGTGACAGGAACAATCACCCACAAACACACAGTGAAACCCAGGCTACCTAAGTATGATTCTCAATCAGAGACAACTAATGACACCTGCCTCTGATTGAGAACCATACTAGGCCGAAAACATAGAAATGCCCCAAAACATAGAAAAACAAACATAGACTGCCCACCTAACTCACGCCCTGACCATACTAAATAAATACAAAACAACAGAAATAGAGGTCAGAACGTGACAATAGCACAACTTTTGATGATTTTTTTTTTTGCGATTTGCAAATGTAAACAAATGGTGGTCCGATAGTCCAGGATTATGAGGAAAAACATTAAGATCCACAACATTTATTCCACGGGACAAAACTAGGTCCAGAATATGACTGTGGCAGTGAGTAGGTCCGGAGACATGTTGGACAAAACCCACTGAGTCGATGATGACTCCGAAAGCCTTTTGGAGTGGGTCTGTGGACTTTTCCATGTGAATATTAAAGTCACCAAAAATTAGAATATTATCTGCTATGACATCAAGGTCCCATAGGAATTCAGGGAACTCAGTGAGGAACGCTGTATATGGCCCAGGAGGCCTGTAAACAGTAGCTATAAAAAGTGATTGAGTAGGCTGCATAGATTTCATGACTAGAAGCTCAAAAGATGAAAATGCTGTCATTTTTTCCCCTACATTCCAATCGTAAATGTTAGCAACACCTCCGCCTTTGCGGGATGCGCGGGGGATATGGTCACTAGTGTAACCAGGAGGTGAGGCCTCATTTAACACAGTAAATTCATCAGGCTTAAGCCATGTTTCAGTCAGGCCAATCACATCAAGATTATGATCAGTGATTAGGTCATTGACTATAACTGCCTTTGAAGTGAGGGATCTAACATTAAGTAGTCCTATTTTGAGATGTGAGGTATCAGTAACTTTTTCAATCATTTATTCCAGTGAGATTGCTAATTGCTATTTTGAGATGTGAGATATCACAATCTCTTTCAATAATGACTGGAATGGAGGAGGTCTTTATCCTAGTGAGATTGCTAAGGCAAACACCGCCATGTTTAGTTTTGCCCAACCTAGATCGAGGCACAGACACGATCTCAATGGGGATAGCTGAGCTGACTACACTGACTGTGCTAGTGGCAGATTCCATTATTCTGGCAGGCTGGCTAACAGCCTGCTGCCTGGCCTGCACCCTAATCTCATTGTGGAGCTAGAGGAGTTAGAGCCCTGTCTATGTTCGTAGATAAGTTGAGAGCACCCCTCCAGCTAGGATGGAGTCCGTCAGTCCTCAGCAGGCCAGGCTCGGTCCTGTTTATGGGTGAGTTCCAGAAAGAGGGCCAATTATCTACAAATTCTATCTTTTGGGAAGGTCAGAAAACAGTTTTCAACCAGCGATTGAGTTGTGAGACTCTGCTGTAGAGCTCATCACTCCCCCTAACTGGGAGGGGGCCAGAGACAATTACTCGATGCCGACACATCTTTCTAGCTGATTTACACGCAGAAGCTATGTTGCGCTTGGTGACCTCTGACTGTTTCATCCTAACATCGTTGGTGCCGACGTGGATAACAATATCTCTATACTCTCTACACTCGC
The DNA here is from genome assembly GCF_045791955.1 of Oncorhynchus clarkii lewisi. Taxonomy (NCBI): domain Eukaryota; kingdom Metazoa; phylum Chordata; class Actinopteri; order Salmoniformes; family Salmonidae; genus Oncorhynchus; species Oncorhynchus clarkii. Next base: position 46,028,454 of record NC_092175.1, on the reverse strand, counting down.
CAGTTTTAGCTTTACCCAGCATCATCTTCAGATTAGCCTTAACGTCGGTAGCCCTGCCCCCCTGGTAAACAGTGTATGATCGCTGGATGATTCGTTTTAAGTCTAATACTGCGGGTAATGGAGTCGCCAATGACTAGAGTTTTTAATTTGTCAGAGCTAATGGTGGGAGGCTTCGGCGTCTCAGACCCCGTAATGGGAGGAGGAGAGACCAGAGAAGGCTCGGCCTCTGGCTCCGACTCGTTGCTTACAATACAATACCATCCAATACAATACAATACCATACAATACCATACAATACAATACCATACAATACAATACCATACAATACAATACAATACAATACCATACCATACCATACCATACCAATACCATACCAATACCATACAATACCATACCATACCATACCATACCATACCAATACCATACCATACCATACCATACCATACCATACCATACCATACAATACAATACCATACCATACCATACCAAACCAATACCATACCATACCAATACAATACAATACCATACCATACCATACCATACCATACCATACCAATACCATACCATACCATACCAATACCATGCCATACCATACCATACCAATACAATACCATACCATACCAATACAATACCATACCAATACCATACCATACCATACCATACCAATACCATACCATACCATACCATACCATACCATACCATACCAATGCCATACCATACCATACCATACCATACCATACCATACCATACCATACCAATACCGTACCAATACCATACAATACCAATGCTTACTTGAATATTGACAACAGAACCCAAACCATTTATACGTGAGTATACCCAAAGCCATGAAATGACACACTTGATAAGACAGACAGGTGAAGGGGCTAAGACGGACAGGTGAAGGGGCTAAGACGGACAGGATAAGGGGCTAAGACGGACAGGTGAAGGGGCTAAGACGGACAGGTGAAGGGGCTAAGACGGACAGGTGAAGGGGCCAAGACGGACAGGTGAAGGGGCTAAGACGGACAGGTGAAGGGGCTAAGACGGACAGGTGAAGGGGCCAAGACGGACAGGTGAAGGGGCTAAGACGGACAGGTGAGGGGGCTAAGACGGACAGGTGAAGGGGCTAAGACGGACAGGTGAAGGGGCTAAGACGGACAGGTGAAGGGGCCAAGACGGACAGGTGAAGGGGCCAAGACGGACAGGTGAAGGGGCCAAGACGGACAGGTGAAGGGGCCAAGACGGACAGGTGAAGGGGCCAAGACGGACAGGTGAAGGGGCCAAGACGGACAGGTGAAGGGGCCAAGACGGACAGGTGAAGGGGCCAAGACGGACAGGTGAAGGGGCCAAGACGGACAGGTGAAGGGGCCAAGACGGACAGGTGAAGGGGCCAAGACTGACAGGTGAAGGGGCTAAGACAGACCGATGAAGTGGTACAACCTTCTGTAAGTCGCTTTGGGTTAAAAGTGTCTGCAAAATAACATGAGTCATTGCTCCTTCTTGGTCAGGTGGGTTCTGTAAAACAGAATGTATTCTTACCTGTGAAATAAACATGATTATTAATCTGATTCCAGTTTGACATGGGCTTTGATACCGGTGCGATCCGTGTCAGCTACCCGTTAGACTACGAGACCACACCATACTACCGATTAACGGTGAAGGCTACGGACACCCAGACTGGTGCAAGGTCGGAGGTCGATGTGGACATCGCCGTGTTGGACGTTAATGACAACCCGCCGCTTTTCCAGAACGTCTCATATTCCACCACACTGCCCGAGAACTCCATGATCGGCACTCCAGTATTACAGGTAGGTGTGTGTGTGACTGTGTGTGTGTGTGTGTGTGTGTGTGTGTGTGTGTGTGTGTGTGTGTGTGTGTGTGTGTGTGTGTGTGTGTGTGTCTGTGTTTGTGTGTGTGTGTGTGTGTGTGTGTGTGGAGAACAGAGACCTGGAGGGGGTTGCAGTGAGATTAGTAGGAGAACAGAGACCTGGAGGGGGGGGGGGGGGGTTTCAGTGAGATTAGTAGGAGAACAGAGACCTGGAGGGGGGGGGGGGGGGGGTTACAGTGAGATTAGTAGGAGAACAGAGACCTGGAGGAGGTTACCGTGAGATTAGTAGGAGAATAGAGACCTGGAGGGGGGTTACAGTGAGATTAGTAGGAGAACAGAGACCTGGAGGGGGGTTACAGTGAGATTAGTAGGAGAACAGAGACCTGGAGGGGGGTTACAGTGAGATTAGTAGGAGTACAGAGACCTGGAGGGGGGTTACAGTGAGATTAGTAGGAGTATTAATAACAGCCTCTAGCATTTATTTATTTATTGAACCTTTATTGAAACTTTATTGAACCTTTATTGAACCTTTATTGAACATTTATTGAAACTTTATTGAACCTTTATTGAAACTTTATTGAACCTTTATTGAACCTTTATTGAACATTTATTGAAACTTTATTGAACCTTTATTGAAACTTTATTGAACCTTTATTGAACCTTTATTGAACATTTATTGAAACTTTATTGAACCTTTATTGAACCTTTATTGAAACTTTATTGAACCTTTATTGAACCTTTATTGAAACTTTATTGAACCTTTATTGAACTAGGCACGTAAATTAAGAACAAATTATTGTTTACAATGATGGCCTAACAAAAGTAAAATGGCCTCCTGCATGGAAGGGGGCCTGGGATCAAAAATAAATATTTAATTTAGAAATTTAGGACAAAACACACATCACGACAAGAGAGACAACACTACATAAAGAGATACATACTAAGACAACAACACAGCACAGTAGTAACACAACATGACAACAACATGGTAGCAACACACCATGGTAGCAGCACAAAACATGGTAGAAACATTATTGGGCACAGACAACAGCACAAAGGGCAAGACGGTAGAGACAACAATACCTCAAACAAAACAGCCACAATTGTCAGTAAGAATGTCCATGATTGAGTCGTTGACTGAATAGTAAAGATGAGGTAACCTTTACTCTTCTGCCTTGTGAGTGGGAGGGGACTGGGAAAGGGTGAGATCAAGCGTATTGCCTGCCTTGTGAGTGGGAGGGGACTGGGAAAGGGTGAGATCAAGCGTATTGCCTGCCTTGTGAGTGGGAGGGGACTGGGAAAGGGTGAGATCAAGCGTATTGCCTGCCTTGTGAGTGGGAGGGGACTGGGAAAGGGTGTGGTCAAGCGTATTGCCTGCCTTGTGAGAGGGAGGGGACTGGGAAAGGATGAGGTGAAAAGAGGCAAGGATGGGAAAGAGAGAGTTGGAAAGAAATGAATCGAAGGCAGACTTCAGGAGGTTGAAGACTGCTGAGCCATCGTCAAGGAAATAAGCTTACCGAGGTGTCAAGTTCATTGAGGAACTCTCTAAGGGCTGGTGGGTGATAGATGACAACAACTGAAACAGGAAACCACTGAATGTAATGATATAAATACATCTGACCCAGGTCGGCTTGATGCGTCAGTGAATCAATAACAATAACGTTGAGCGTTTGAGGACCACTTTGACTAAATGACATATATCTCTTCCCCCAGGTGTTGGCGTTGGACAGTGACTCAGAGCGTAACTCGTTGGTCCGTTACCAGATCCTGTCAGACGTCTACAACAGTACCGACTTCTTCCACATCGATAGCAGCAGCGGACTGATCCTCACCGCACGCACGCTCGACTACGAAACCATGCAACAATACACCTTCATCGTCAGGGCAACCGACAGCGGCGACCCTGCCCTGAGCAGCGAGGTCAATGTCATGGTTTTGGTTACAGACACCAACGACAACCCTCCTTCCTTCAGCCAATCGCTGTACGAAGTGTACTTAAGCGAGCTGGCCCCCAGGGGACAGTTTGTGACCTGCGTCCAGGCCTCTGACGCTGACAGCTGTGATGCAAATAGACTCAGGTATAAGGCCACAAATAATATTACAATACAGTTGACCACTCAGCAAACAGGGGACTATGACACAATCTCCTGACGTTCTGAGGACGTCCTAACGACAAATGTTTGTTTGCAGGGTAGTTTGATAGGTATTTTGTCTTTCCGAATCTGTGGTGCAGGGACTCCCAGGAGTATTAATACTACCAGTTTGGGGTGCAGGGACCCCGGGAGTATTAATACTACCGCTCTGGGGCGCAGGGACCCTGAGAGTATTAATACTACCAATCAGGGGCACAGGGCCCCCAGGAGTAGTAATACTACCAATCTGGGGCGCAGGGACCCCAGGAGTAGTAATACTACCAATCTGGGGCACAGGGCCCCCAGGAGTAGTAATACTACCAATCTGGGGTGCAGGGACCCCGGGAGTAGTAATACTACCAATCTGGGGCGCAGGGACCCCGGGAGTATTAATACTACTGGGAGGTCTGTGTCCTCCTGGTCTGTCTCCTCCTGGTCTGTCTCCTCCTGGTCTGTGTCCTGGTCTGTGTTCTCCTGGTCTGTCTTCTCCTGGTCTGTGTTCTGGTCTATCTTCTCCTGGTCTGTGTCCTCCTGGTCTGTCTCCTCCTGGTCTGTCTCCTCCTGGTCTGGGTCCTCCTGGTCTGTCTCTTTCTGGTCTGTGTCCTCCTGGTCTGTGTCCTCCTGGTCTGTCTCCTCCTGGTCTGTCACCTCCTGGTCTGTGTCCTCCTGGTCTGTGTCCTCCTGGTCTGTGTCCTCCTGGTTTGTGTTCTCCTGGTCTGTCTCCTCCTGGTCTGTGTCCTCCTGGTCTATCTCCCCCTGGTCTGTGTCCTCCTGGTCTGTGTCCTGGTCTGTGTTCTTCTGGTCTGTCTTCTCCTGGTTTGTGTTCTGGTCTTTCTCCTCCTGGTCTGTGTTCTCCTGGTCTGTGTCCTCCTGGTCTGTGTAGTTTGTGAGGACCTTGCAGATGATGTGGGTGCTGAAAGCGTAAATTGGGCTTAAGACAGTTGTATAATTTTCCTAGTAATATGTTGCTATGTAATGTTGTCATGATGTCTCTAGGTAATTGAATGAATACATCTCTTGATGCTCCTGGACACATTATCAGTGATGTAACCTGGGGTCATAGGGAGTTTTGGGTCTTACAACATCAGACGCCTTCGCCCAGGTGACCCACCCGAGGTTGATCAGACACCGACTTGTGTCCAGGTGGCATTATGCTGCTTCCCATGGATCTCCTCTCTTGATCCAGAGGTATCTTGAGGCTTTTTCAGCTGCCTCAATGGTGCTGCTGATGGCTCTCCTCCTCTTCGCTCCATTGATGCCGAGTGTGTTGTCGGCTCTGTAGAAGGATTGCCCAGCAAAACCTCTGCAGCCTACCTCGATAGGCATGCACCTTCCAACCCTGCTTCCGGCAGTCAATGAGCAGTCCCTCGTATTTGCCATCATTGTCTCATATGCCTCCTCCAGACAAACTTTTCAAGGCACTGTCAGCTCCAGAATAATGATGGTCTTTGTGGACTCTGAGACCAAGGTGATGACAATATCAATCAAATGTATTTATAAAAACCCTTTTTTTACATCAGCCGATGTCACAAAGTGCTGACAATATTCTGCGGGAAGTCAAGCTGTTTCTCCAGGTCTGCTGTTACCTGCCAGTCCAGAGCAGTAGCTAGGATCCCTGCTGGTGGTTTGGATTCTAAGCCTGGCTTCTCTCCAGCTCGAACGACAGTGATTCCAATGCAGATTGCTTCAGATTGCTTCTGATTCCTGTGCAGATTGCTTCAGATTGCTTCTGATTCTAGTGCAGACTGCTTATTTCTTGTTGCCGATTGCTGTGCAATGTATCTTCTCCAGTGGTCTTGAGAACCTTGTCATGGCGCCAGCGATAACAGCCCCCTCCCAGAGCTTTAGCACAACAACCTAAAATGTGCTCCAGTGTCCCTGTCTTGGGGCGTAGTGGGCATGCAGGAGTTTCCACTTTGCCCACAGCAGAACAGGTTTGGTGAGCTGGGTAGGACATCATACACCCCCTGGATCAGGAACTTAATGCGGTGTGGTTCTGCCTGCCAGAGGTCAGTCCACAACACTTTCCTGTCCACCGCCTGCTCTCACCTCATCCAGTCTCACTTGCTGTCTCATTCCCACTGCTCTATTGGACCTCTCCTCTTCCACAGCTGTTATCACCTCCTCCTGAACCAACCTGCTTCTCTCCTTCCCCTTGGGAGTGTCGTAAAGAAGGTTCCCAGAGAAGGTTCCCAGACCGGCTCTTCCCTTAGTCAATGCTCCCACCAGAACACTGTGGCACGTCTTCCTCTGCTCTTTACTTCCTCCCTGTATTGACCACTATCCTCCCTTAGCCCACCTTTGGGTCCACTCCACTCCCTGTAATGTATCACTTCCCTGGCCCGAGTCACCTTGATCTTTCAGGGACTTCAGCAGCTGTTTGTCGCTGTTCCCATAGAGGGCGATGCTGCTCAGTCTCCTAGGCAATCCAAGCCACCTTCAGGAGATAGCTGTTGACCTTCCTCTCCAATTCCTTGACAGTGGAGACCGGGACATCGTAGATTAGTAGACTATCCTCGGGAGGATGCCATGCTGATACAGACACGCCTTGAACTTGCCGAACTTGCCAGACAGTCCTGACTGATCAACTGCTCTCAGCCAGCTCTCCAGTTCAAGTACTTTTGGGATGGCCTCCCTTTTGCACCGATGTGTTCGATGTAGCCATTCTTAGAGAGTAAATCTACAAGTCACCTCGCTACAATGCTGAAGAAAATCGTTCCTTCAACACTTAGCAATGTGATCCTGAACTGGCCGATTCTCTTGGACTCTTCTTCCTTTGAGATCCAAAATCTTTTGGCGAATCTCCACTGTTGTGGAATCGAATCTCAACCTTTCCTCTCCTCCAGATGACCTTCAGGATCTTCCAGAGCCACTTGAGTAACAGAGGGCAGTACATGTAGACCTTGTACTGGACTTCGATTGGTCCAGGAGCTGAGCTAGACCTTCTTCACAACGTCCTGTACTTATTTTCAGGAGTGGCTCCCTGTTGTCAAACTCTGTGACTGGTGCTGTTGGGTGCTATCAAGATGTTACACTGACCCAACTCCTGCTCCTTGTCGTGGTCGCCGTACGTGTTCTGGATGTGCTGGTCGATCTCCTCTTTGGAACAAGCCAAGTTCCCACTGTGCTTCTACTTTAGCAGCTGCCTTTGTGAAGCCAAAGGGATATTGGCTATGAAGCCAGTTCGCTTCTTCACTCTTTCTTTCCACCGTCTTTCAGCCCTTACGCAGAGCTTCTTTCTCGGGACGCTCCATAGCTCTCTTAAGATTGGTCGTTACTCCTGACTGGCCTCCTTGTCCTGAATTCTTGAGGAACCTTCAGTTTGATCTTGTGGATTTTGACATGTCTCTAGTTCACCGTGATGTACGGTGTTCTGGCAGGCCTCTGCTCTACTGCCCCAAACCTTTCCACTACTATGCTGACTAAGAATGCAGTATCACTTTACTTGACCCCTAGCGTCATAACACTAGTCATAATAATAACTCACCTGTTGTTATTTTATGGCTGGTTATGACACCTACATAAGAGTGTCATAACCTACAACAGTAGTTATTTTATGGCTGGTTATGACACCTACATAAGAGTGTCATAACCTACAACAGTAGTTATTGTATGGCTGGTTATGATACCTACATAAGAGTGTCATAACCTACAACAGTAGTTATTGTATGGCTGGTTATGATACCTACATAAGAGTGTCATAACCTACAACAGTAGTTATTGTATGGCTGGTTATGATACCTACATAAGAGTGTCATAACCTACAACAGTAGTTATTGTATGGCTGGTTATGACACCTACATAAGAGTGTCATAACCTACAACAGTAGTTATTGTATGGCTGGTTATGACACCTACATAAGAGTGTCATAACCTACAACAGTAGTTATTGTATGGCTGGTTATGATACCTACATAAGAGTGTCATAACCTACAACAGTAGTTATTGTATGGCTGGTTATGATACCTACATAAGAGTGTCATAACTCAAATGTAGTCCGTTGTTGTAATGAATTTTTTAGTCATGTTTTTTTTCTCCAGCATATTTAAAATAACATGTAGAAAATACACTTCATGATACTGCCAAGAAGCATTATTACCATCATAATCATATAAACCAGATAGGCCTATCACGTACATGTCCTTATGTCAGTCATCAGTCACATAGATGGTGTCCTTGTCCTGCTCCTGAAATCTGCTCCTACATTCATCCCAGTCATCAGTCACATAGAGGGTGTCTTGTCCTGCACCTGAAATATGCTCCTACATTCATCCCAGTCATCAGTCACATAGATGGTGTCTTGTCCTGCTCCTGAAATCTGCTGCTACATTCATCCCAGTCATCAGTCACATAGATGGTGTCTTGTCCTGCACCTGAAATCTGCTCCTACATTCATCCCAGTCATCAGCAACAGAGCACTGGGGCAGGTGCATGTCTGACATCAATGTACGCAATTACAATGAGAATTTAATATGATCGATTTGAGAAATGTTTACATAACATAAACAAGTAGGCTATGGAGTAATGGAATGTTTTACCTTGTGTTGTAGGTTATGACACTCTTATGTAGGTATCATAACCAGCCATACAATAACTACTGTTGTAGGTTATGACACTCTTATGTAGGTGTCATAACCAGCCATACAATAACTACTGTTGTAGGTTATGACACTCTTATGTAGGTATCATAACCAGCCATACAATAACTACTGTTGTAGGTTATGACACTCTTATGTAGGTGTCATAACCAGCCATACAATAACTACTGTTGTAGGTTATGACACTCTTATGTAGGTGTCATAACCAGCCATACAATAACTACTGTTGTAGGTTATGACACTCTTATGTAGGTGTCATAACCAGCCATACAATAACTACTGTTGTAGGTTATGACACTCTTATGTAGGTATCATAACCAGCCATACAATAACTACTGTTGTAGGTTATGACACTCTTATGTAGGTGTCATAACCAGCCATACAATAACTACTGTTGTAGGTTATGACACTCTTATGTAGGTGTCATAACCAGCCATACAATAACTACTGTTGTAGGTTATGACACTCTTATGTAGGTGTCATAACCAGCCATAAAATAACTACTGTTGTAGGTTATGACACTCTTATGTAGGTGTCATAACCAGCCATACAATAACTATTGTTGTAGGTTATGACACTCTTATGTAGGTGTCATAACCAGCCATAAAATAACTACTGTTGTAGGTTATGTGGGTTGTGACACTCTTATGTAAGTATCATAACCAGCCATACAATAACTACTGTTGTAGGTTATGACACTCTTATGTAAGTGTCATAACCAGCCATACAATAACTACTGTTGTAGGTTATGACACTCTTATGTAGGTGTCATAACCAGCCATAAAATAACTACTGTTGTAGGTTATGTGGGTTGTGACACTCTTATGTAAGTATCATAACCAGCCATACAATAACTACTGTTGTAGGTTATGACACTCTTATGTAGGTGTCATAACCTGCCATAAAATAACTACTGTTGTAGGTTATGTGGGTTGTGACACTCTTATGTAAGTATCATAACCAGCCATACAATAACTACTGTTGTAGGTTATGACACTCTTATGTAAGTATCATAACCAGCCATACAATAACTACTGTTGTAGGTTTTGACACTCTTATGTAGGTGTCATAACCAGCCATAAAATAACTACTGTTGTAGGTTATGTGGGTTGTGACACTCTTATGTAAGTATCATAACCAGCCATACAATAACTACTGTTGTAGGTTATGACACTCTTATGTAGGTGTCATAACCAGCCATAAAATAACTACTGTTGTAGGTTATGTGGGTTGTGACACTCTTATGTAAGTATCATAACCAGCCATACAATAACTACTGTTGTAGGTTATGACACTCTTATGTAGGTGTCATAACCAGCCATAAAATAACTACTGTTGTAGGTTATGTGGGTTGTGACACTCTTATGTAGGTATCATAACCAGCCATACAATAACTACCGTTGGAGGTTCTGTGGGTTTTGACACTACTATGTAGGTGTTATAACCAGCCATAAAATAACGCAATATGCAGTATGTCACAACAGGCCTAAGTATATGTCATGACACAATGTGACGTCAACCTGGTACAGGTGCTAATCTCTATATTATATAATAAGTCATTTGCTTTTGCGTTATGACGTTATCCATCCAGGTACAATATCCTATCCGGTGATGAGCGGATGGTGTTTACGATGGACACAGAGACGGGGTTGATATCCCTGTCCCATCAGAGAAGACAGGGGATGAGGGCTTCCTTTAGGCTCAACGTGTCTGTGTCCGACGGGGTCTTCACCAACACCGCTGAGGTTTAAAGCCATAGAGTTATTTTATTTCTTTGTTATTTGTTGTTTCTCACAGTCTTTGATGTTATTATCCTTTTTTGTGTATTTTAAATAACAAGAGTAATACTAAGAGAAATACTACCAATAGAGTAATAATAACAATGGAGTAATACCAAGAGAAATACTACTAATAGAGTAATACTAACAATATAGTAGTACTAGTCAGTCATAATAATAGAGTAGTAATAATCAGTCATAATAATAGAGTAGTAATAATCAGTCCTAATAGAGTAGTAGTAATCAGAGTCATAATAATAGTGTAGTAATAATCAGTCATAATAATAGAGTAGTAATAATCAGAGTCATAATAATAGAGTAGTAATAATCAGAGACATAATAATAGAGTAGTAATAATCAGAGTCATAATAATAGAGTAGTAATAATCAGTCATAATAATAGAGTAGTAATAATCAGAGACATAATAATAGAGTAGTAATAATCAGTCATAATAATAGAGTAGTAATAATCAGTCCTAATAGAGTAGTAGTAATCAGAGTCATAATAATAGAGTAGTAATAATCAGTCATAATAATAGAGTAGTAATAATCAGCCGTAATAATAGAGTAGTAATAATCAGTCCTAATAGAGTAGTAGTAATCAGAGACATAATAATAGAGTAGTAATAATCAGTCATAATAATAGAGTAGTAATAATCAGCCATAATAATAGAGTAGTAATAATCAGTCATAATAATATAGTAGTAATAATCAGTCATAATAATAGAGTAGTAATAATCAGTCATAATAATAGAGTAGTAATAATCAGCCATAATAATATAGTAGTAATAATCAGTAATAATAGAGTAGTAATAATCAGTCATAATAATAGAGTAGTAATAATCAGCCATAATAATAGAGTAGTAATAATCAGTAATAATAGAGTAGTAATAATCAGAGACATAATAATAGAGTAGTAATAATCAGTCATAATAATAGAGTAGTAATAATCAGTCCTAATAGAGTAGTAGTAATCAGAGACATAATAATAGAGTAGTAATAATCAGTCATAATAATAGAGTAGTAATAATCAGCCATAATAATAGAGTAGTAATAATCAGTCATAATAATATAGTAGTAATAATCAGTCATAATAATAGAGTAGTAATAATCAGCCATAATAATAGAGTAGTAATAATCAGTAATAATAGAGTAGTAATAATCAGTCATAATAATAGAGTAGTAATAATCAGCCATAATAATAGAGTAGTAATAATCAGAGTCATAATAATAGAGTAGTAATAATCAGTCATAATAATAGAGTAGTAATAATCAGTCATAATAATACAGTAGTAATAATCAGTCATAATAATAGAGTAGTAATAATCAGCCATAATAATAGAGTAGTAATAATCAGTTATAATAATAGAGTAGTAATAATCAGTTATAATAATAGAGTAGTAATAATCAGTCATAATAATAGAGTAGTAATAATCAGTCATAATAATAGAGTAGTAATAATCAGCCATAATAATAGAGTAGTAATAATCAGTCATAATAATAGAGTAGTAATAATCAGAGACATAATAATAGAGTAGTAATAATCAGTCATAATAATAGAGTAGTAATAATCAGTCATAATAATAGAGTAGTAATAATCAGTCCTAATAGAGTAGTAGTAATCAGAGTCATAATAATAGAGTAGTAATAATCAGTCATAATAATAGAGTAGTAATAATCAGAGTCATAATAATAGAGTAGTAATAATCAGTCATAATAATAGAGTAGTAGTAATCAGAGTCATAATAATAGAGTAGTAATAATCAGTCATAATAATAGAGTAGTAATAATCAGCCGTAATAATAGAGTAGTAATAATCAGTAATAATAGAGTAGTAATAATCAGTCATAATAATAGAGTAGTAATAATCAGTCATAATAATAGAGTAGTAATAATCAGCCATAATAATAGAGTAGTAATAATCAGAGTCATAATAATAGAGTAGTAATAATCAGTCATAATAATAGAGTAGTAATAATCAGTCATAATAATAGAGTAGTAATAATCAGTCATAATAATAGAGTAGTAATAATATCAATGATAGCATAATACTATAGTCATAATAATAGTAATAATAATACACTAATAATAATATAATTAATAATATTGATAATATACTAATAATAATAGTAATAATAATATAGTCATAATAATATACTAATAATATAGTCATAATAATATACTAATAATATAGTCATAATAATAGTAATAATAATATAGTCATAATAATATACTAATAATATAGTCATAATAATAGTAATACTAATAGTAATAATAATATACTAATAATATAGTCATAATAATAGTAATAATAATAGTAATAATAATATACTAATAATATAGTCATAATAATAGTAATAATAATATAGTCATAATAATATACTAATAATATAGTCATAATAATAGTAATAATAATAGTAATAATAATATACTAATAATATAGTCATAATAATAGTAATAATAATATAGTCATAATAATATACTAATAATAGTAATAATAATATAGTCATAATAATATACTAATAATAATAGTAATAATAATATAGTCATAATAATATACTAATAATATAGTCATAATAATATACTAATAATATAGTCATAATAATAGTAATAATAATATACTAATAATATAGTCATAATAATATACTAATAATAATAGTCATAATAATATACTAATAATATAGTCATAATAATATACTAATAATATAGTCATAATAATAGTAATAATAATAGTAGTAATAATATACTAATAATATAGTCATAATAATAGTAATAATAATAGTAGTAATAATATACTAATAATATAGTCATAATAATAGTAATAATAATATAGTAATAATATACTAATAATAATAGTAATAATAATATAGGCATAATAATATACTAATAATAGTAATAATAATATAGTCATAATAATATACTAATAATAATAGTAATAATAATAGTAATAATAATATAGTCATAATAATATACTAATAATAATAGTAATAATAATAGTAATAATAATATAGTCATAATAATAGTAATAGAGTAATAATGATACTTTTATTAATAATATAATTATTATTTCATTTATTTCACCTTTATTTAACCAGGTAGGCCAGTTGAGAACAAGTTCTCATTTACAACTGCGACCTGGCCAAGATAAAGCAAAGCAGTGCGATACAGACAACAACAACAGAGTTACACATGAAATAAACAAACGTACAATCAATAACACAATGGGGAAAAAATATATATACAGTGAGTGCAAATGAGGTAAGATAAGGGAGGTAAGGCAATAAATAGGCCATAGTGGCGAGGTAATTACGATATAGCAATTAAACACTGGAGTGATAGATGTGCAGAAGATGAATGTGCAAGTAGAGATACTGGGGTGGCAAAGGAGCAACAAAATAAAATAAGTAACAATATCAATCAAATCAATCAAATTTAAAACATGGGAAACAGAGGGTTAAATACAAGTAGATTGATTGGGGAAATGAAAACCAGGTGTGTATGGAAACAATACAAGACAAATGGATACATGAACAATGGAGCGGCGATGGCTAGAAAGCCGGTGACGTCGATCCTGTTTGTTGGTGAGTCTCAGAAACAGGACCAATTTTCTACAAATACTATCTTTTGGGAGAAAACAGTTTGCAATCAGCGATTGAGTTGTGAGACTCTGCTGTAGAGCTCATCACTCCCCCTAACTGGGAGGGGCCAGAGACTCTGCTGTAGTGCTCATCACTCCCCCTAACTGGGAGGGGCCAGAGACTCTGCTGTAGTGCTCATCACTCCCCCTAACTGGGAGGGGCCAGAGACTCTGCTGTAGAGCTCATCACTCCCCCTAACTGGGAGGGGGCCAGAGACTCTGCTGTAGAGCTCATCACTCCCCCTAACTGGGAGGGGCCAGAGACTCTGCTGTAGTGCTCATCACTCCCCCTAACTGGGAGGGGCCAGATACTCTGCTGTAGTGCTCATCACTCCCCCTAACTGGGAGGGGGTCAGAGACAATTACTTGATGCCGACACATCTTTCTAGCTGATTTACACGCAGAAGCTATGTTGCGTGCGCTTGGTGATCTCTGACTGTTTCATCCTAACATCGTTGGTGCCGACGTGGATAACAATATCCCTATACCCTCTACACTCTCCAGTTTTAGCTTTAGCCAGCACCATCTTCAGAGTAGCCTTAACGTCGGTAGCCCTGCCCCCTGGTAAACAGTGTATACAGAATGGTGTCGTCTGCGTAGAGGTGGATTAGAGAATCACCAGCAGCAAGAGCGACATTATTGATGTATACAGAGAAGAGAGTCGGTCCGAGAATTGAACCTTAGAGCCTTAAATTGAACCCTGTGGTGCCCCCATAGAGACTGCCAGAGGTCCGGACAACAGGCTCTCCGATTTGACACACTGAGCTCTGTCTGAGAAGTCGTTGGTGAACCAGGCGAGGCAGTCATTTGAGAAACCAAGGCTGTTGAGTCTGCCGATATGAATGTGGTGATTGACAGAGTCGAAAGCCTTGGCCAGGTCTATGAATACAGCTGCACAGTATTGTCTTTTATCGATGGTGGTTATGATATCGTTTAGGACCTTGAGCGTGGCTGAGGTGCACCCATGACCAGCTCGGAAACCAGATTGCATAGCGAAGAAGGTACGGTGGGATTCGAAATGGTCCGTGATCTGTTTGTTACCTTGGCTTTCGAAAACCTTAGAAAGGGTAGGATAGATATAGGTCTGTAACAGTTTGGGTCTAGAGTGTCTCCCCCTTTGAAGAGGGGGATGACCGCGACAGCTTTCCAATCTTTGGGAATCTCAGATGATACGAAAGAGAGGTTGAACAGGCAAGTAATAGGGGTTGCAACAATTGTGCCGGATAATTTTAAAAAGAGAGGGTCCAGATTGTCTAGCCCAGCTGATATGTAGGAGTCCAGATTTTGCAGCTCTTTCAGAACATCAGCTATCTGGATTTGGATGAAGGAGAAATGGGGTTTGTCTTGGGCGAGTTGCTGTGGGGGGTGCAGGGCTGTTGGCCGGGGTAGGGGTAGCCAGGTGGAAAGCATGGCCAGCTGTGGAAAAATGCTTTTTGAAATTTTCAATTATCGTGGATTTATCGGTGGTGACAGTGTTTCCTAGCCTCAGTGCAGTGGGCAGCTGGGAGAGTAATAATAGAAATAGAGTAATCATAATATTCATAATATTAACAATAATAATATTAATAATATATTAATAATAATAGAGTAATAATAATATTCAGAATATTAAAGATGATAATAATAGAGTAAGAATAGAATAATAATAGGATGAATAATATTTAACAACAATAATATTAATAATACTAGAATAATAATAATATGAACATAATCATATGAATAATAATATAATAATAATAGTATTAATAATATGAACAATAAAACTAATATATGAATATTAATAGTGTAACAATTATAATAGAATGATAACAATAATAATATTAATAACAATAATAATAATATATATATATAATAATCTGAATTATTATTATTAGTATTATTATTATTATTATCATAGTATTAATAATATTATGTATATATGTATAATACTATTAATTATATTAATAGTAATATGTATAATAATGCTAATAATAAAGTAAAAATAATAAAATGTGATAATAGTAATAATAATAGTAATATTAACAATAATAATAATAGAGTAATACTAGGATAATAATAATTAGAATTAGAATAATAATAATTTGATATTAGTATTGTTAGTAATAATAATAGAGTAATAATAATAGGGTAATAGTAATATTCATCTTAATAATAATATAATAATGTAATAATTGTTTTCTTATTGTTTTATATTGTTATCTGGTGAGTGGTAACTGTGATACAGCTGTATGATAATGATGAATATGATGTTCCCAGGTCAATGTGTATGTGTTGGGAGCAAACCTCTACAGTCCAGTTTTCAGTCAGAGGTTCTACCTGGCGGAGACCAGAGAGAACGCACCTGCTGGATCCAGAGTCATACAGGTGAGAGGTAACACTGACACTAACTTCTACAGGTGAGAGCTAACACTGACACTAACCTCTGACTGAAGGTGAGAGGTAACATTTACACTAACCTCTACAGGTGAGAGCTAACACTGACACTAATGTCTACAGGTGAGAGCTAACACTGACACTAGCTTCTACAGGTGAGAGGTAACACTGACACTAACTTCTACAGGTGAGAGCTAACACTGACACTAACTTCTACAGGTGAGAGGTAACATTTACACTAACCTCTACAGGTGAGAGCTAACACTGACACTAATGTCTACAGGTGAGAGCTAACACTGACACTAGCTTCTACAGGTGAGAGGTAACACTGACACTAACTTCTACAGGTGAGAGCTAACACTGACACTAATGTCTACAGGTGAGAGCTAACACTGACACTAACCTCTACAGGTGAGAGCTAACACTGACACTAACTTCTACAGGTGAGAGGTAACACTGACACTAACTTCTACAGGTGAGAGGTAACACTGACACTAACCTCTGACTGAAGGTGAGAGGTAACATTTACACTAACCTCTACAGGTGAGAGGTAACACTGACACTAGCTTCTACAGGTGAGAGGTAACATGCATGCATATTTTAGAATTCAAATATCTGACAGGATTTCACATCTGACAGGATTTCACATCTGACAGGATTTCATATCTGACAGGATTTCATATCTGACAGGATTTCATATCTGACAGGATTTCTTTATAAACTGTATGTATGATGATAACTGCTGGTGTGTTCCTGTTTGAGTTAAGAATTCAAATGAAAGAGATGATCACAGAACTATAATCTAGTGTTGATTGTGTCAATACTAATCAATCAATAAACCAACCAGCCAACCGACCAACCGACTAATCAATCAATAAATCATGACTCTCCCTCCAGGTGCGTGCTACGGATGAGGACTCAGGTCTGTTTGGTCAGGTGACCTTCACGTTCATCAACGACTTGGGGAAGAGTAAATTCAGCATAGACGCTAAAGGCCTCATCACCACCGCACAGAAACTAGACCGTGAAAACCCTAGCAACAAGGACATAGTCCTCACCGTCATGGCCCTTGACGGAGGAGGTACAGAGAGGGGGGGGGGGGGGGGGGTGTATGTTTGGGGGGAGGGGGGGTGTATGTTTGGGGGGAGGGGGGGGGTGTATGTTTGGGGGGAGGGGGGGGTGTATGTTTGTGTGTTTGTTTGTTTGTGAAATGCCAGTATAGTTTTGAATGGTCCTTCGAGCCGGGTGGTTTCATCAATCATCAGTAGAGCATCAATGAACAAAGTATCAATAACACATTCAGCATCCATGACATAAAACTGTTACTATCATGTCTACAACACTGTTACTATCATACTTACACACTGTTCCTAGGCCTTCATTGAAAATAAGAATTTGTTATTAACTGACTTACCTAGTTAAATAAAGGTTAAAAAAATTTATATAAAAAATGTAAAAAATAAATAATTATCTACAACACTGTTACTATCATGTCTACTACACTGTTACTATCATGTCTATAACACTGTTACTATCATGTCTACAACATAACACTGTTACTATCATGTCTATAACACTGTAACTATCATGTCTACAACATAACACTGTTACTATCATGTCTACTACACTGTTACTATCATGTCTATAACACTGTAACTATCATGTCTACAACATAACACTGTTACTATCATGTCTACACTGTTACTATCATGTCTATAACACTGTAACTATCATGTCTATAACACTGTTACTATCATGTCTGCAACACTGTTACTATCATGTCTACAACACTGTTACTATCATGTCTACAACACTGTTACTATCATGTCTACAACATAACACTGTTACTATAATGTCTATGACACTGTTACTATCATGTCTACAACACTGTAACTATCATGTCTACAACACTGTTAATATCATGTCTACAACACTGTTACTATCATGTTTACAACACTGTTACTATCATGTCTACAACACTGTTACTATCATGTCTATAACATTGTTACTATCATGTCTATAACACTGTTACTATCATGTCTACAACATAACACTGTTACTATCATGTCTACAACACTGTTACTATCATGTCTATAACACTGTTACTATCATGTCTGCAACACTGTAACTATCATGTCTACAACACTGTTACTATCATGTCTATAACATAACACTGGTACTATCATGTCTGCAACACTGTAACTATCATGTCTACAACACTGTTACTATCATGTTTATAACACTGTTACTATCATGTCTACAACATAACACTGTAACTATCATGTCTACAACACTGTTAATATCATGTCTACAACACTGTTACTATCATGTTTACAACACTGTTACTATCATGTCTACAACATAACATTGTTACTATCATGTCTACAACACTGTTACTATCATGTCTATAACACTGTTGCTATCATGTCTATAACACTGTTACTATAATGTCTATAACATTGTTACTATCATGTCTACAACACTGTTACTATCATGTCTACAACACTGTTACTATCATGTCTACAACACTGTTACCATCATGTCTATAACACTGTTACTATCATGTCTACAACACTGTTACTATCATGTCTACAACACTGTTACTATCATGTTTATAACACTGTTACTATCATGTCTACAACATAACACTGTTACTATCATGTCTACAACACTGTTACTATCATGTCTATAACACTGTTACTATCATGTCTATAACACTGTTACTATCATGTCTACAATACTGTTACTATCATGTCTACAACACTGTTACTATCATGTCTACAACACTGTTACTATCATGTTTATAACACTGTTACTATCATGTCTACAACATAACACTGTTACTATCATGTCTACAACACTGTTACTATCATGTCTATAACACTGTTACTATCATGTCTATAACACTGTTACTATCATGTCTACAACACTGTTACTATCATGTCTACAACACTGTTACTATCATGTCTACAACACTGTTACTATCATGTCTACAACACTGTTACTATCATGTCTACAACACTGTTACTATCATGTCTACAACACTGTTACTATCATGTCTACAACACTGTTACTATCATGTCTACAACACTGTTACTATCATGTCTATAACACTGTTACTATCATGTCTATAACACTGTTACTATCATGTCTATAACACTGTTACTATCATGTCTACAACACTGTTACTATCATGTCTACAACACTGTTACTATCATGTCTACAACACTGTTACTATCATGTCTACAACACTGTTACTATCATGTCTATAACACTGTTACTATCATGTCTACTACATAACACTGTCACTATCATGTTGCCAGGTCGTGCAGCATTCTGTACAGTCCGTGTTGTGTTGACTGATGAGAATGACAACGCCCCTCGGTTCAGGGCGGTGGAGTATCGTATGAGCATCAAGTCCAATGTGGCTAAAGGATCCTTGGTTACCCAGATCCAGGCCTCAGACCTTGACGCTGGACCCAATGGACGGGTCATCTATTCCCTGTACAGCGAGGCCCGCCTGCCCCTGGTTGACGTACTGGAGGTGGGTCGAGGCGGGGGCTGTGTCTAGGGTCGGGTCTTTGAAAAGCACACAACCTATTTGACAACTGATCTTCTTCTTTTTTCCACCAGGTGGAGCCAGACAGTGGTTGGATGGTGACGAAAGGATCTCTTCTCCATCTCCAGGGAACCATCCTATCCTTCTTTGTCAAGGCTACAGACCGTGGCTCCCCGGCAAAACATTCTCTGGTCTCAGCCTTCATCCATGTCCTCCCCCCGGACGCCCTGGTCCCCTCCTTTACCCAGCCTCAGTACTCCTTCACCATACCAGAGGACACACCTGTGGGCACGGCCCTGGGGAACATATACCTGGCCCCAGGACAGACTGGGGCTTACACCGCTGTGGGGGGAGAGACTCCCGACAGCAACCAGGAAAGAACAATATTATTTATAATATATGATATACAGTGCATTCGTGAAGTATTCATACCCTTTGGCTTTTTCCACATTTTGTTACTTTGGTCTTATTCTAAAATGTATTACATTGTTTTTTTACCTTCATCAATCTACACACAATACCCCATAATGACATCACAATACCCCATAATGACATCACAACACCCTATAATGACATCACAATACCCCATAATGACATCACAATACCCCATAATGACATCACAATACCCCATAATGATATCACAATATCCCATAATGACATCACAATACCCCATAATGACATCACAATACCCTATAATGACATCACAATACCCCATAATGACAAAGCAAAAATAGGTTTGTAATTTTTTTAGCAAATTTGTAAAAAAAAAAATATAATAATAATAATAAAAAAATGTAATCTTACATGTACATAATTATTCAGACCCTTCACTCAGTACTTTGTTGAAGCACCTTTGGCAGTGATTAAAGCCTCAAGTCTTATTGTGTATGACGCTACAAGTTTGGCACACCTGTATTTGAGGAGTTTCTCCCATTCTTCTCTGTAGATCCTCTCAAGCTCTGTCAGGTTGGATGGGGAGCGTTGCTGCACAGCTATTTTCAGGTCTCCCCAGAGATGTTCGATCGGGTTCAAGTCCGGGCTCTAGCTGGGCCACCCATTGGACATTCAGAGACTTGCCTCGAAGCTACTCCTGCATTGTCTTGGCTGTGTGCCAAGCGGGTTGTCATGTGCCTTTTACTGAGGAGTGAATTCCGTATGCCCACTCTACCATAAAGGCCTGATTGGTGTAGTGCTGCAGAGATGGTTGTCCTTCTGGAAGTTTCTTCCATCTCCACAGAGGAACTCTGAACCTCTGTCAGAGTGACCATCATGTGCTTCTACACCTGCATTGCTTGCTGTTTGGGGTTTTAGGCTGGGTTTCTGTACAGCACTTTGAGATATCAGCTGATGTACGAAGGGCTTTATAAATACATTTGATTTGATTTGATTTGATTTGATTTGATCAGGTTCTTGGTCACCTCCCTGACCAAGGCCCTTCTCCCCCTATTGCTCAATTTGGCCGGGCGGCCATCTCTAGGAAGAGTCTTGGTAGTTCCAAACTTATTCCATGTAATAATAATGGAGGCCACTCTGTTCTTGGGGACCTTCTGTGCTGCAGAAATGTTTTGGTACACTTCCCCAGATCTGTGCCTCTACACAATCCTGACTGTTTTCGCTTCGTCGTTATGGGATAATGCTGAGGATTTTTTATTTATTTAATCAATTTTAGAGGAAGGCTGTAACAAACAAAAAGTGGAAAAAGTCAAGTGGTCTGAATACTTTATGAAGGCGCTGTAACTAACTGACTTTACGTAGCTAACGTTAGCTTTCTTGTTCAAAGTCCAGCAGCTAACGTTAGCTTTCTTGTACAAAGTCCAGCAGCTAACGTTAGCTTTCTTGTACAAAGTCCAGCAGCTAACATTAGCTTTCTTGTACAAAGTCCAGCAGCTAACGTTCGCTTTCTTGTACAAAGTCCAGCAGCTAACGTTAGCCTCTGTAGCTAGCTAACACCAGTCAGCTGAATGTTATTTAGATAACAAACATGCAAAGAAAGGTACAGTGCCTTCAGAAAGTATTCCCACCCCTTGAATTATTCCACATTTTGTTGTGTTCCAGCCTGTATTCAAAATGTATTAAATACATGTGTTTTTCTCACCCATCTACACACAATACCCCATAATGACATCACAATACCCCATAATGACATCACAATACCCCATAATGACATCACAATACCCCATAATGACCAAGTTAAAACATGCTTTTAGAAATGTTTACTAATTTATGTAAAATGAATACAGAAATATCTCATTTACATAAGTATTCACACTCCTGAGTCAATACTATGTAGAAGCAAGTTTGTCAGTGATAACAGCTCCGAGTCTTTCTGAGTAAGTCTCTAAGAGCTTTCCACACCTGGATTGTGCAACATTTGATGTAATTCTTTTACCACAATTATCCAAGCTCTGTCAAATTGGTTGTTGATCATTGCTAGACCACCATTTTCAGGTTTGCCATAGATTTTTCATGTCAAAACTGTAACTCTGCCACTCAGGAACATTCACTGTCTTCTTGCTAAGCAACTCCAGTGTAGATTTGGCCTTGTGTTTTAGGTTATTGTCCTGCTGAAAGGTGAATTCATCTCTGTCTATTGAAAAAAAGTGAAGCAGGTTTCTTTTAGGATTTTGCTTGTTCTTCCATTTATTTCTTATCCTGAAAAAACTCCCAGTCCTTAACGATTACAAGCATACCCATAACATGATGCAGCCACCACTATGAGTGAAAATATGGAGAGTGGTAGTCAGTAATTTGTTGTATTTGATTTGCCCCAAACGTAACACTTTGTATTTCAGGACAAAAAGCTAATTGATGTCCTCCTCCCACTGGACCATCTCTATGGGCTTGTTGATGTCCTCAAATCAAAACAAATGTATTTATAAAGCCCTTCTTACATCAGCTGATATATCAAAGTGCTGTACAGAAACCCCGCCTAAAACCCCAAACAGAAAGGTGTAGAAGCACGATGGCTAGGGAAAAACTCCCCAGAAAAGCCAGAACCTAGGAAGAAACCTAGAGAGGAACCAGGCTATGAGGGGTGGCCAGTCCTCTTCTGTCTGTGCAGGATGGAGATTGTCCTCCTCCCACTGGACCATCTCTATGAGCTTGTTGATGTTCTCCTCCTACTGGACCATCTCTATGGGCTTGTTTATGTCCTCCTCCCACTGGACCATCTCTATGGGCTTGTTGATGTTCTCCTCCCACTGGACCATCTCTATGGGCTTGATGATGTCCTCCTCCCACTGGACCATCTCTATGGCTTGTTGATGTCCTCCTCCCACTGGACCATCTCTATGGGCTTGTTGATGTCCTCCTCCCACTGGACCATCTCTATGGGCTTGTTTGATGTCCTCCTCCCTCTGGACCATCTCTAGGGGCTTGTTGATGTCCTCCTCCCACTGGACCATCTCTATGGGCTTGTTGATGTTCTCCTCCCACTGGACCATCTCTATGGGATTGTTGATGTCCTCCTCCCACTGGACTGTCCAACTCCTCCCACTGTGTGATGTCAGAGTAGACCACCGTTGTCCCGGGGAACATTCAGATGACTACCTCTAAATCAGCTCTCATCTGACGAACCCAGGGCTGTCCCCACCGAGGCGGGTGACTATGATGTCAGGGCGAGCAGAAGCACAAGGCCCTCTGCTAGCTCAGAACAACAGAGAGCAGTTTGACCCACTGCATTCCTCGCTCTCCGAGCCACCTCGTCTGACTGTAGTCAAAGGAGATGTTGTGATGCTTTCTTCTCCGACCAGTGGATCCATGAATGTCCAACAAGCCACACAGTCTTCATGCTGACGTCCATGTTGATGAATGAGTAAATGCCCGGAAGCCCGCGAAAAAAAGGCTGCCAAATGTAGTAGTAGTTATAGATGTGGAATGAATAGAACTGTATTACAATTGAATAAGGATCATACTCAGATTCCTTTCTTGCTCCTGTTTCAGTGAAGCTTTAAACGTACAATTTAGACTTTTTCTAGGACAATAAACCCCTTTTCTGTATGTTGTTCATTTATAGCCAACATTCCCAGTCTGTTCTACTTGTTGTATTTCTATGTGTTTGAACGTAAGACGTTATCTCTGCTCTGAGAGGATCTCCTGTCATTTTATCTTTCTTTGGCTAATTTACTCTTCCGTTTTACTTTTATTGCTGTGTAATGTTGTGTAATAATGTTGTGTAATAATGTTGTGTAATAATGTTGTGTAATAATGTTGTGTAATAATGTTGTGTAATAATGTTGTGTAATAATGTTGTGTAATAATGTTGTATAAAACATGGAAATTAGAAACAAAAAAAGGCAGTTTTAAGTCTTGGTCTAAAGCCAAAAAAGAAAGGAAATTCACATCAGCACAACAATGTCTACTTCACCCATGCTCTACCAAGGATTTCCAGCACACAGCTTTGACCTACTTCAGTAGCTATGTTGGTCTATCGTCCTGCAAACAATGTGTTGGCAGGTTGCTTAGGATTCAAACCTTCTCAAACATCCTAATTCACACTCGTAAGAGGAGGTAATCCCTATTTTTTGGGAGCTTCAGACCAATGTCTACTTCTCACTTAAAACATAGTTTGTTGTTTCTAATGCATTGTCACACTTTTTTTTGTTAAAAGCTTGTATGACATCATAATGATCCTGCCCCTTTGTGTTTCTCTACAGGGAGGTACGTTCCTGGTGGAGAGAGAGACGGGTCTGGTCCGGCTGACCAATCCTCTGGACTATGAACTGGTCAGCATCTTCAGGTTTAAAGTCTCAGCTACGACTCGACGAGACCTCATAGAGTCCATCTCTACTGTCGACGTGGAGGTGAAGGTGAGGAATTGACGTGTGTGTGTGTGTGTGTGTGTGTGTGTGTGTGTGTGTGTGTGTGTGTGTGTGTGTGTGTGTGGCAGGACTGTAGAATAACATATTAAACATGTGGAGGTTGGGTTTCTACCCTTTCCAAAGAGTTTGATTCAGTTTACTTAACCCTCCTCCTCTTCCTCTCTCAATAGATTCTGGACATAAATGACAACAAGCCATTGTTCGAGACCAGTTCCTACGTTGCCATGGTGATGGAGGGGATGCCCGTGGGTACCAGGGTGGTCCAGGTGCGGGCGCTCGACCCTGACTGGGGCTCAAACGGACAGGTATTATACTGTCTTCTCTGTTAGTATTTACTTCATTATTATCATGTTATCATCTTAGTATAATATTATCATCTGATTATCATATTATATTATCATCTTATTATCATATCATCTCATTATCATATTATCATCTTAGTATCATATTATCATCTGATTATCATATTATCATCTTAGTATCATATTATCATCTTAGCATCATATTATCATCATATTATCATGTTATCATCTTAGTATCATATTATCATCTTAGTGTCATGTTATCATATCATGTTATCATTTGATCATCATATCATCATCTTAGTATCATATTATCATGTTACAATCATTATTATCATCTTAGTACCAGTACTGACTAATGATCATCTTAGTATCATATTATCATGTTAGAATCATCATCATCATCTTAGTATTATGTCATCTTAGTGTTATATTATCATCTTAGTATCATGTTATCATCTTTGTATTATATTATCATCTTAGTATCATGTTATCATCTCTGTATTATATTATGATCTTAGTATCATGTTATCATTTAAATATAATATTATCATCTTAGTATCATATTATCATCTTAGTATTATATCATCATCTTAGTATCATGTTATCATCTTAGTATTATATCATCATCTTAGTATCATGTTATCATCTTTGTATTATATCATCATCTTAGTAGTACTTTATAGTCGTAAAAAAATTGTTGGGCAAATAATGATCGCTGTTCGCGGTGAATTAAGTTTAAATTTAAATGCTTCGTAAACAACATGCTATGAGTGAAATGCTTACGGCACCTTAACCGGGATGGGATTACACAGGGTACCAGTACTGAGTAATGATAACTCTGCTATATACACAGGGTACCAGTACTGAGTAATGATAACTCTGCTATATACACAGAGTACCAGTACTGAGTAATGATAACTCTGCTATATACACAGGGTACCAGTACTGAGTAATGATAACTCTGCTATATACACAGGGTACCAGTACTGAGTAATGATAACTCTGCTATATACACAGGGTACCAGTACTGAGTAATGATAACTCTGCTATATACACAGGGTACCAGTACTGAGTAATGATAACTCTGCTATATACACAGGGTACCAGTACTGAGTAATGATAACTCTGCTATATACACAGGGTACCAGTACTGAGTAATGATAACTCTGCTATATACACAGGGTACCAGTACTGAGTAATGATAACTCTGCTATATACACAGGGTACCAGTACTGAGTAATGATAACTCTGCTATATACACAGGGTACCAGTACCGAGTAATGATAACTCTGCTATATACACAGGGTACCAGTACCGAGTAATGATAACTCTGCTATATACACAGGGTACCAGTACCGAGTAATGATAACTCTGCTATATACACAGGGTACCAGTACTGAGTAATGATAACTCTGCTATATACACAGGGTACCAGTACTGAGTAATGATAACTCTGCTATATACACAGGGTACCAGTACTGAGTAATGATAACTCTGCTATATACACAGGGTACCAGTACTGAGTAATGATAACTCTGCTATATACACAGGTTACCAGTACTGAGTAATGATAACTCTGCTATATACACAGGGTACCAGTACTGAGTAATGATAACTCTGCTATATACACAGGGTACCAGTACTGAGTAATGATAACTCTGCTATATACACAGGGTACCAGTACTGAGTAATGATAACTCTGCTATATACACAGGGTACCAGTACTGAGTAATGATAACTCTGCTATATACACAGGGTACCAGTACTGAGTAATGATAACTCTGCTATATACACGGGGTACCAGTACTGAGTAATGATAACTCTGCTATATACACAGGGTACCAGTACCGAGTCGATGTGCCGGGGTACGAGGTCATTCAGGTAGAGATGTACATATAACTAGGAATAAAGTGCCAGATAATCACCAGCAGTATGTGATGAGGAAAATAAAGTTAGTGCAAAAGGTTCAATGCAGATAGTTAAATAACTAACTAACCAATAGCTACCCTGCTTAACTATGCTATTTAGCAGTCTTGTGGCTTGGGGGTAGAAGCTGTTCAGGGTCCTGTTGGTTCCAGACTTGGGGCAGTGCTACCGCTTGCCACGTGATAGCAGAGAGAACATACTATTGCTTGGGTGGCTGGGAGTCTTTGACAATTGTTAGGGCCTTCCTCTGACACCGCCTGATATAGAGGTCCTGGATGGCAGGGAGCTCGGCCCGAGTGATGTACTGGGTAGTACCCTCTGTAGTGCCTTGCGGTCGGATGCCAAGCAATTGCCATACCAGCATGATGCTGCCACCACCATGCTGTGGGGATGTTTTTCATTGTCAGGGACTGGGAAACTGGAAATTCTTCAGGGAAACCTGTTTCAGTCTTCCAGAGATTTGAGACTGGGACGGAGGTTCACCTTCCAGCAGGACAATGACCCTAAGCATACTGCTAAAGCAACACTCGAGTGGTTTAAGGGGAAACATTTAAATGTCTTGGAATGGCCTAGTCAAAGCCCAGACCTCAATCCAATTGAGAATCTGTGGTATGACTTAAAGATTGCTGTACACCAGCGGAACCAATCCAACTTGAAGGAGCTGGAGCAGTTTTGCTTTGAAGAATGGGCAAATATCCCAATGGCTAGATGTGCCAAGCTTATAGAGACATACCCCAAGAGACTTGCAGCTGTAGTTGCTGCAAAAGGTGGCTCTACAAAGTATTGACTTTGTGGGGGTGAATAGTTATGCACGCTCAAGTTTGTCTTATGTGTTTGTTTCATAATAAAACATATTTTGCATCTTCAAGTGGTAGGCATGTTGTGTAAATCAAATGATACCAATCCCCCCAAAATCAATTTTAATTCCAGGCTGTAAGGCAACACAATAGGAGAAATCCCAAGGGATCACTTTTCTTGAATACTTTCGCAAGCCACTGATAGATGGGTAAACTAGGGAGTTTTTCCTAGCCACCGTGCTTCTACACCTGCATTGCTTGCTGTTTGGGGTTTTAGGCTGGGATTCTGTACAGCACTTTGAGATACCAGCTGAGGTAAGAAGGGCTTTATAAATAAATTTGATTTGATTAAACACTCGCACAATGGGGTGTAAATGGCATTTACCCTTAACTATACCACTGTCCTCCTCTTCCTCCCCCTCTTCCCCCTCTGCATCTCTTACTTTTCCTCTTGTTCCTCCTCCTCCTTTTCCCCGTCCCCTCCCCCTCCTGTTCCCCCACCCCCCTCCTCCTCCTCCTTTCCCACTCCTCCTCTTCCTTTCCTCCTCCTCTTTTTTCCAGGTCACCTACAGCTTGGGTCCTCCACTTAACCAGATCCAGGAGAACAGACCAGACCGCAGCTCAGCCGGTCCCTCATTTGGTATTACTGGTACCAGTACTGGTTCAACTAGTTCTACTGGTACCGGACCAGTGTTCTCCATTGACAGTAAAACGGGCTGGATCACAACCCTGTCGGTTCTGGACCATGAGGCTGGACCCAGCTACACCTTCGTGGTGGTGTCTTCAGACCTGGGGGAGCTGCTACAGCTATCCTCTACCACTGTCGTCACGGTGAGGGCAGGGGGGATGTGTGTGGGGGGGGGGTGTCTGTCGTCACGGTGAGGGCAGGGGGGATGTGTGGGGGGGTGTCTGTCGTCACGGTGAGGGCAGGGGGGATGTGTGTGTGTGGGGGGGTGTCTGTCGTCACGGTGATGGCAGGGGGGATGTGTGGGGGGCGGTGTCTGTCGTCACGGTGAGGGCAGGGGGGATGTGTGTGGGGGGGGCGTCTGTCGTCACGGTGAGGGCAGGGGGGATGTGTGTGGGGGGGGCGTCTGTCGTCACGGTGAGGGCAGGGGGATGTGTGTGGGGGGGTGTCTGTCGTCACGGTGAGGGCAGGGGGGATGTGTGTGTGTGTGGGGGGGTCTGTCGTCACGGTGAGGGCAGGGGGGATGTGTGTGTGTGTGTGTGTGGGGGGGTGTCTGTCGTCACGGTGATGGCAGGGGGGATGTGGGGGGGGTGTCTGTCGTCATGGTGAGGACAGGGGGGATGTGTGTGGGGGGGGGGTGTAGTGGGTGTATTAGTGTCTGTGTGTACGGGGGTATTAGTGTCTGTGTGTAGGGGTATTAGTGTCTGTGTGTAGGGGTATTACTGTATGTGTGTAGGGGTATTAGTGTATGCGTGTAGGGGGGTATTAGTGTCTGTTTGTAGGGGGTATTAGTGTCTGTTTGTAGGGGGATATTAGTGTCTGTTTGTGGGGGGGTATTAGTGTCTGTGTGTAGGGGGATATTAGTGTCTGTTTGTGGGGGGGTATTAGTGTCTGTTTGTGGGGGGGTATTAGTGTCTGTTTGTGGGGGGGTATTAGTGTCTGTTTGTGGGGGGGTATTAGTGTCTGTTTGTGGGGGGGTATTAGTGTCTGTTTGTGGGGGGGTATTAGTGTCTGTTTGTAGGGGGATATTAGTGTCTGTTTGTGGGGGGGTATTAGTGTCTGTGTGTAGGGGGATATTAGTGTCTGTTTGTGGGGGGGTATTAGTGTCTGTGTGTAGGGGGATATTAGTGTCTGTTTGTGGGTCGGTATTAGTGTCTGTGTGTAGGGGGTATTAGTGATTGTGTGTAGGGGGTATTAGTGTCTGTGTGTAGGGGGTATTAGTGTCTGTGTGTAGGGGGTATTAGTGTCTGTGTGTAGGGGGTATAAGTGTCTGTGTGTAGGGGGTATTAGTGTCTGTGTGTAGGGGGTATTAGTGTCTGTGTGTAGGGGGATATTAGTGTCTGTGTAGGGGGATATTAGTGCCTGTGTAGGGGGTATTAGTGTCTGTGTGTAGGGGGTATTAGTGTCTGTGTGTAGGGGGTATTAGTGTCTGTGTGTAGGGGTATTAGTGTCTGTGTGTAAGGGGTATTAGTGTCTGTGTGTAGGGGGTATTAGTGTCTGTGTGTAGGGGGTATTAGTGTCTGTGTGTAGGGGGTATTAGTGTCTGTGTGTAGGGGTATTACTGTATGTTATGGTAATAGTGTCTGTGTGTAGGGGGTATTAGTGTCTGTGTGCAGGGGGATATTAGTGTCCGTGTGTAGGGTGTATTAGTGTCTGTGTGTAGGGGGATATTAGTGTCTGTGTAGGGGGTATTAGTGTCTGTGTGTAGGGGGATATTAGTGTCTGTGTGTAGGGTGTATTAGTGTCTGTGTGTAGGGGGTATTAGTGTCTGTGTGTAGGGGGATATTAGTGTCTGCTTGTAGGGGGATATTAGTGTCTGTGTGTAGGGGGTATTAGTGTCTGTGTGTAGGGGGTATTAGTGTCTGTGTGTAGGGGATATTAGTGTCTGTGTAGGGGGTATTAGTGTCTGTGTGTAGGGGGTATTAGTGTCTGTGTGTAGGGGGTATTAGTGTCTGTGTGTAGGGGGTATTAGTGTCTGTGTGTAGGGGGTATTAGTGTCTGTGTGTAGGGGGTATTAGTGTCTGTGTGTAGGGGTATTACTGTATGTTATGGTAATTGTGTGTGTGGGGGTATTAGTGTCTGTGTGTAGGGGTATTACTGTATGTTATGGTAATAGTGTGTGTGGGGGTATTACTGTATGTTATGGTAATAGTGTGTGTGGGGGTATTAGTGTATGTTATGGTAATAGTGTGTGTGGGGGTATTAGTGTCTGTGTTTAGGGGTATTACTGTATGTTATGGTAATAGTGTGTGGGGGTATTACTGTCTGTTATGGTAATAGTGTGTGTAGGGGTATTACTGTATGTTATGGTAATAGTGTGTGTGGGGGGTGGGTTAGAAGATGGCCCTGACAGACCAACTTTACATTATTAGTTTTTGTGTTATTTCTTACATTATTAAAATGTTTCTAGGACATCCCAGACGATACTCCAAAACAAGGAAGCAGGAGTGGAGAAGTGGGATTTTAGTCAGACTCAGGAGGAGTGGAGAAGTGGGATTTTAGTCAGACTCAGCAGGAGTGGAGAAGTGGGATTTTAGTCAGAATCAGGAGGATTGGAGTAGTGGGATCTTAGTCAGACTCAGGAGGAGTGGAGAAGTGGGATTTTAGTCAGACTCAGGAGGAGTGGAGAAGTGGGATTTTAGTCAGACTCAGGAGGAGTAGAGAAGTGGGATCTTAGTCAGACTCAACAGGAGTGGAGAAGTGGGATTTTAGTCAGACTCAGGAGGAGTGGAGAAGTGGGATTTTAGTCAGACTCAGGAGGAGTGGAGAAGTGGGATTTTAGTCAGACTCAGCAGGAGTGGAGAAGTGGGATTTTAGTCAGACTCAGCAGGAGTAGAGAAGTGGGATTTTAGTCAGACTCAGGAGGAGTGGAGAAGTGGGATTTTAGTCAGACTCAGCAGGAGTGGAGAAGTGGGATTTTAGTCAGACTCAGAAGGAGTGGAGAAGTGGGATTTTAGTCAGACTCAGGAGGAGTGGAGAAGTGGGATTTTAGTCAGACTCAGGAGGAGTGGAGAAGTGGGATTTTAGTCAGACTCAGCAGGAGTAGAGAAGTGGGATTTTAGTCAGACTCAGCAGGAGTGGAGAAGTGGGATTTTAGTCAGTCTCAGCAGGAGTGGAGAAGTGGGATTTTAGTCAGACTCAACAGGAGTAGAGAAGTGGGATCTTAGACTCAACAGGAGTGGAGAAGTGGGATCTTAGTCAGACTCAGGAGGAGTGGAGTAGTGGGATTTTAGTCAGACTCAGGAGGAGTGGAGAAGTGGGATCTTAGTCAGACTCAGCAGGAGTGGAGAAGTGGGATTTTAGTCAGACTCAGGAGGAGTAGAGAAGTGGGATTTTAGTCAGACTCAGCAGGAGTGGAGAAGTGGGATTTTAGTCAGACTCAGGAGGAGTGGAGAAGTGGGATTTTAGTCAGACTCAGGAGGAGTGGAGAAGTGGGATTTTAGTCAGACTCAGGAGGAGTGGAGTAGTGGGATTTTAGTCAGACTCAGCAGGAGTGGAGAAGTGGGATTTTAGTCAGACTCAGGAGGAGTGGAGAAGTGGGATTTTAGTCAGACTCAGGAGGAGTGGAGAAGTGGGATTTTAGTCAGACTCAGCAGGAGTGGAGAAGTGGGATTTTAGTCAGACTCAGCAGGAGTGGAGAAGTGGGATTTTAGTCAGACTCAGGAGGAGTGGAGAAGTGGGATTTTAGTCAGACTCAGGAGGAGTGGAGAAGTGGGATTTTAGTCAGACTCAGCAGGAGTGGAGAAGTGGGATTTTAGTCAGACTCAGGAGGAGTGGAGAAGTGGGATTTTAGTCAGACTCAGCAGGAGTGGAGAAGTGGGATTTTAGTCAGACTCAGCAGGAGTGGAGAAGTGGGATTTTAGTCAGACTCAGCAGGAGTGGAGAAGTGGGATTTTAGTCAGACTCAGCAGGAGTGGAGAAGTGGGATTTTAGTCAGACTCAGGAGGAGTAGAGAAGTGGGATTTTAGTCAGACTCAGCAGGAGTGGAGAAGTGGGATTTTAGTCAGACTCAGCAGGAGTGGAGAAGTGGGATTTTAGTCAGACTCAGGAGGAGTGGAGAAGTGGGATTTTAGTCAGACTCAGGAGGAGTGGAGAAGTGGGATTTTAGTCAGACTCAGCAGGAGTGGAGAAGTGGGATTTTAGTCAGACTCAGGAGGAGTGGAGAAGTGGGATTTTAGTCAGACTCAGCAGGAGTGGAGAAGTGGGATTTTAGTCAGACTCAGGAGGAGTGGAGAAGTGGGATTTTAGTCAGACTCAGCAGGAGTGGAGAAGTGGGATTTTAGTCAGACTCAGCAGGAGTGGAGAAGTGGGATTTTAGTCAGACTCAGGAGGAGTAGAGAAGTGGGATTTTAGTCAGACTCAGCAGGAGTGGAGAAGTGGGATTTTAGTCAGACTCAGGAGGAGTAGAGAAGTGGGATTTTAGTCAGACTCAGCAGGAGTGGAGAAGTGGGATTTTAGTCAGACTCAGGAGGAGTGGAGAAGTGGGATTTTAGTCAGACTCAGGAGGAGTGGAGAAGTGGGATTTTAGTCAGACTCAGGAGGAGTGGAGAAGTGGGATCTTAGTCAGACTCAGCATTAGTAGAGAAGTGGGATTTTAGTCAGACTCAACAGGAGTGGAGAAGTGGGATTTTAGTCAGACTCAGGAGGAGTGGAGTAGTGGGATTTTAGTCAGACTCAGCAGGAGTGGAGAAGTGGGATTTTAGTCAGACTCAGGAGGAGTGGAGTAGTGGGATTTTAGTCAGACTCAGGAGGAGTGGAGAAGTGGGATTTTAGTCAGAATCAGGAGGAGTAGAGAAGTGGGATTTTAGTCAGACTCAGGAGGAGTGGAGAAGTGGGATCTTTGTCAGACTCAGCAGGAGTGGAGAAGTGGGATTTTAGTCAGACTCAGCAGGAGTGGAGAAGTGGGATTTTAGTCAGACTCAGGAGGAGTGGAGAAGTGGGATTTTAGTCAGACTCAGCAGGAGTGGAGAAGTGGGATTTTAGTCAGAGTCAGGAGGAGTAGAGAAGTGGGATTTTAGTCAGACTCAGCAGGAGTGGAGAAGTGGGATTTTAGTCAGACTCAGCAGGAGTGGAGAAGTGGGATTTTAGTCAGACTCAGCAGGAGTGGAGAAGTGGGATTTTAGTCAGACTCAGCAGGAGTGGAGAAGTGGGATTTTAGTCAGACTCAGGAGGAGTGGAGAAGTGGGATTTTAGTCAGACTCAGGAGGAGTAGAGAAGTGGGATTTTAGTCAGACTCAGGAGGATTGGAGAAGTGAGATTTTAGTCAGACTCAGCAGGAGTGGAGAAGTGGGATTTTAGTCAGACTCAGCAGGAGTGGAGAAGTGGGATTTTAGTCAGACTCAGGAGGAGTGGAGAAGTGGGATTTTAGTCAGACTCAGCAGGAGTGGAGAAGTGGGATTTTAGTCAGACTAAGGAGGAGTGGAGAAGTGGGATTTTAGTCAGACTCAGCAGGAGTGGAGAAGTGGGATTTTAGTCAGACTCAGCAGGAGTGGAGAAGTGGGATTTTAGTCAGACTCAGGAGGAGTGGAGAAGTGGGATTTTAGTCAGACTCAGGAGGAGTGGAGTAGCGGGATTTTAGTCAGACTCAGGAGGAGTGGAGAAGTGGGATTTTAGTCAGACTCAGGAGGAGTGGAGTAGTGGGATTTTAGTCAGACTCAGCAGGAGTGGAGAAGTGGGATTTTAGTCGGACTCAGCAGGAGTGGAGAAGTGGGATTTTAGTCAGACTCAGGAGGAGTGTAGTAGTGGGATTTTAGTCAGACTCAGGAGGAGTGTAGTAGTGGGATTTTAGTCAGACTCAGGAGGAGTGGAGAAGTGGGATCTTAGTCAGACTCAGCAGGAGTGGAGAAGTGGGATTTTAGTCAGACTCAGCAGGAGTGGAGAAGTGGGATTTTAGTCAGACTCAGGAGGAGTGGAGAAGTGGGATTTTAGTCAGACTCAGGAGGAGTGGAGTAGTGGGATTTTAGTCAGACTCAGCAGGAGTGGAGAAGTGGGATTTTAGTCGGACTCAGCAGGAGTGGAGAAGTGGGATTTTAGTCAGACTCAGGAGGAGTGTAGTAGTGGGATTTTAGTCAGACTCAGGAGGAGTGGAGAAGTGGGATCTTAGTCAGACTCAGCAGGAGTGGAGAAGTGGGATTTTAGTCAGACTCAGGAGGAGTAGAGAAGTGGGATTTTAGTCAGACTCAGCAGGAGTGGAGAAGTGGGATTTTAGTCAGACTCAGGAGGAGTGGAGTAGTGGGATTTTAGTCAGACTCAGGAGGAGTGGAGAAGTGGGATTTTAGTCAGACTCAGGAGGAGTGGAGTAGTGGGATTTTAGTCAGACTCAGGAGGAGTGGAGAAGTGGGATTTTAGTCAGACTCAGGAGGAGTAGAGAAGTGGGATTTTAGTCAGACTCAGGAGGAGTGGAGAAGTGGGATCTTTGTCAGACTCAGCAGGAGTGGAGAAGTGGGATTTTAGTCAGACTCAGCAGGAGTGGAGAAGTGGGATTTTAGTCAGACTCAGGAGGAGTGGAGAAGTGGGATTTTAGTCAGACTCAGGAGGAGTGGAGTAGTGGGATTTTAGTCAGACTCAGGAGGAGTGGAGAAGTGGGATCTTAGTCAGACTCAGCAGGAGTGGAGAAGTGGGATTTTATTCAGACTCAGGAGGAGTAGAGAAGTGGGATTTTAGTCAGACTCAGGAGGAGTGGAGTAGTGGGATTTTAGTCAGACTCAGGAGGAGTGGAGTAGTGGGATTTTAGTCAGACTCAGGAGGAGTGGAGAAGTGGGATCTTAGTCAGACTCAGCAGGAGTGGAGAAGTGGGATTTTAGTCAGACTCAGGAGGAGTGGAGTAGTGGGATTTTAGTCAGACTCAGGAGGAGTGGAGAAGTGGGATTTTAGTCAGACTCAGGAGGAGTGGAGTAGTGGGATTTTAGTCAGACTCAGGAGGAGTGGAGAAGTGGGATTTTAGTCAGACTCAGGAGGAGTAGAGAAGTGGGATTTTAGTCAGACTCAGGAGGAGTGGAGAAGTGGGATCTTTGTCAGACTCAACAGGAGTGGAGAAGTGGGATTTTAGTCAGACTCAGCAGGAGTGGAGAAGTGGGATTTTAGTCAGACTCAGGAGGAGTGGAGAAGTGGGATTTTAGTCAGACTCAGGAGGAGTGGAGAAGTGGGATTTTAGTCAGACTCAGCAGGAGTGGAGAAGTGGGATTTTAGTCAGACTCAGCAGGAGTGGAGAAGTGGGATTTTAGTCAGACTCAGCAGGAGTGGAGAAGTGGGATTTTAGTCAGACTCAACAGGAGTAGAGAAGTGGGATTTTAGTCAGACTCAGGAGGAGTGGAGTAGTGGGATTTTAGTCAGACTCAGGAGGAGTGGAGAAGTGGGATTTTAGTCAGACTCAGGAGGAGTAGAGAAGTGGGATCTTAGTCAGACTCAGGAGGAGTGGAGAAGTGGGATTTTAGTCAGACTCAGGAGGAGTGGAGAAGTGGGATTTTAGTCAGACTCAGGAGGAGTAGAGAAGTGGGATTTTAGTCAGACTCAGGAGGAGTGGAGTAGTGGGATTTTAGTCAGACTCAGGAGGAGTGGAGAAGTGGGATCTTAGTCAGACTCAGCAGGAGTGGAGAAGTGGGATTTTAGTCAGACTCAGGAGGAGTGGAGTAGTGGGATTTTAGTCAGACTCAGGAGGAGTGGAGAAGTGGGATTTTAGTCAGACTCAGGAGGAGTGGAGTAGTGGGATTTTAGTCAGACTCAGGAGGAGTGGAGAAGTGGGATTTTAGTCAGACTCAGGAGGAGTAGAGAAGTGGGATTTTAGTCAGACTCAGGAGGAGTGGAGAAGTGGGATCTTTGTCAGACTCAGCAGGAGTGGAGAAGTGGGATTTTAGTCAGACTCAGCAGGAGTGGAGAAGTGGGATTTTAGTCAGACTCAGGAGGATTGGAGAAGTGAGATTTTAGTCAGACTCAGCAGGAGTGGAGAAGTGGGATTTTAGTCAGACTCAGCAGGAGTGGAGAAGTGGGATTTTAGTCAGACTCAGGAGGAGTGGAGAAGTGGGATTTTAGTCAGACTCAGCAGGAGTGGAGAAGTGGGATTTTAGTCAGACTAAGGAGGAGTGGAGAAGTGGGATTTTAGTCAGACTCAGCAGGAGTGGAGAAGTGGGATTTTAGTCAGACTCAGCAGGAGTGGAGAAGTGGGATTTTAGTCAGACTCAGGAGGAGTGGAGAAGTGGGATTTTAGTCAGACTCAGGAGGAGTGGAGTAGCGGGATTTTAGTCAGACTCAGGAGGAGTGGAGAAGTGGGATTTTAGTCAGACTCAGGAGGAGTGGAGTAGTGGGATTTTAGTCGGACTCAGCAGGAGTGGAGAAGTGGGATTTTAGTCGGACTCAGCAGGAGTGGAGAAGTGGGATTTTAGTCAGACTCAGGAGGAGTGTAGTAGTGGGATTTTAGTCAGACTCAGGAGGAGTGTAGTAGTGGGATTTTAGTCAGACTCAGGAGGAGTGGAGAAGTGGGATCTTAGTCAGACTCAGCAGGAGTGGAGAAGTGGGATTTTAGTCAGACTCAGCAGGAGTGGAGAAGTGGGATTTTAGTCAGACTCAGGAGGAGTGGAGAAGTGGGATTTTAGTCAGACTCAGGAGGAGTGGAGTAGTGGGATTTTAGTCAGACTCAGCAGGAGTGGAGAAGTGGGATTTTAGTCGGACTCAGCAGGAGTGGAGAAGTGGGATTTTAGTCAGACTCAGGAGGAGTGTAGTAGTGGGATTTTAGTCAGACTCAGGAGGAGTGGAGAAGTGGGATCTTAGTCAGACTCAGCAGGAGTGGAGAAGTGGGATTTTAGTCAGACTCAGGAGGAGTAGAGAAGTGGGATTTTAGTCAGACTCAGCAGGAGTGGAGAAGTGGGATTTTAGTCAGACTCAGGAGGAGTGGAGTAGTGGGATTTTAGTCAGACTCAGGAGGAGTGGAGAAGTGGGATTTTAGTCAGACTCAGGAGGAGTGGAGTAGTGGGATTTTAGTCAGACTCAGGAGGAGTGGAGAAGTGGGATTTTAGTCAGACTCAGGAGGAGTAGAGAAGTGGGATTTTAGTCAGACTCAGGAGGAGTGGAGAAGTGGGATCTTTGTCAGACTCAGCAGGAGTGGAGAAGTGGGATTTTAGTCAGACTCAGCAGGAGTGGAGAAGTGGGATTTTAGTCAGACTCAGGAGGAGTGGAGAAGTGGGATTTTAGTCAGACTCAGGAGGAGTGGAGTAGTGGGATTTTAGTCAGACTCAGCAGGAGTGGAGAAGTGGGATTTTAGTCGGACTCAGCAGGAGTGGAGAAGTGGGATTTTAGTCAGACTCAGGAGGAGTGGAGTAGTGGGATTTTAGTCAGACTCAGGAGGAGTGGAGAAGTGGGATCTTAGTCAGACTCAGCAGGAGTGGAGAAGTGGGATTTTATTCAGACTCAGGAGGAGTAGAGAAGTGGGATTTTAGTCAGACTCAGGAGGAGTGGAGTAGTGGGATTTTAGTCAGACTCAGGAGGAGTGGAGAAGTGGGATCTTAGTCAGACTCAGCAGGAGTGGAGAAGTGGGATTTTAGTCAGACTCAGGAGGAGTGGAGTAGTGGGATTTTAGTCAGACTCAGGAGGAGTGGAGAAGTGGGATTTTAGTCAGACTCAGGAGGAGTGGAGTAGTGGGATTTTAGTCAGACTCAGGAGGAGTGGAGAAGTGGGATTTTAGTCAGACTCAGGAGGAGTAGAGAAGTGGGATTTTCGTCAGACTCAGGAGGAGTGGAGAAGTGGGATCTTTGTCAGACTCAACAGGAGTGGAGAAGTGGGATTTTAGTCAGACTCAGCAGGAGTGGAGAAGTGGGATTTTAGTCAGACTCAGGAGGAGTGGAGAAGTGGGATTTTAGTCAGACTCAGCAGGAGTGGAGAAGTGGGATTTTAGTCAGACTCAGCAGGAGTGGAGAAGTGGGATTTTAGTCAGACTCAGCAGGAGTGGAGAAGTGGGATTTTAGTCAGACTCAACAGGAGTGGAGAAGTGGGATTTTAGTCAGACTCAACAGGAGTAGAGAAGTGGGATTTTAGTCAGACTCAGGAGGAGTGGAGTAGTGGGATTTTAGTCAGACTCAGGAGGAGTGGAGAAGTGGGATTTTAGTCAGACTCAGGAGGAGTAGAGAAGTGGGATCTTAGTCAGACTCAGGAGGAGTGGAGAAGTGGGATTTTAGTCAGACTCAGGAGGAGTGGAGAAGTGGGATTTTAGTCAGACTCAGGAGGAGTAGAGAAGTGGGATTTTAGTCAGACTCAGGAGGAGTGGAGTAGTGGGATTTTAGTCAGACTCAGGAGGAGTGGAGAAGTGGGATCTTAGTCAGACTCAGCAGGAGTGGAGAAGTGGGATTTTAGTCAGACTCAGGAGGAGTGGAGTAGTG
Organism: Oncorhynchus clarkii lewisi; assembly: GCF_045791955.1. Classification (NCBI taxonomy): domain Eukaryota; kingdom Metazoa; phylum Chordata; class Actinopteri; order Salmoniformes; family Salmonidae; genus Oncorhynchus; species Oncorhynchus clarkii. Next base: position 45,989,654 of record NC_092175.1, on the reverse strand, counting down.
GGATTTTAGTCAGACTCAGGAGGAGTGGAGAAGTGGGATTTTAGTCAGACTCAGGAGGAGTGGAGTAGTGGGATTTTAGTCAGACTCAGGAGGAGTGGAGAAGTGGGATTTTAGTCAGACTCAGGAGGAGTAGAGAAGTGGGATTTTAGTCAGACTCAGGAGGAGTGGAGAAGTGGGATCTTTGTCAGACTCAGCAGGAGTGGAGAAGTGGGATTTTAGTCAGACTCAGCAGGAGTGGAGAAGTGGGATTTTAGTCAGACTCAGGAGGAGTGGAGAAGTGGGATTTTAGTCAGACTCAGGAGGAGTGGAGAAGTGGGATTTTAGTCAGACTCAGCAGGAGTGGAGAAGTGGGATTTTAGTCAGACTCAGCAGGAGTGGAGAAGTGGGATTTTAGTCAGACTCAGCAGGAGTGGAGAAGTGGGATTTTAGTCAGACTCAACAGGAGTAGAGAAGTGGGATTTTAGTCAGACTCAGGAGGAGTGGAGTAGTGGGATTTTAGTCAGACTCAGGAGGAGTGGAGAAGTGGGATTTTAGTCAGACTCAGGAGGAGTAGAGAAGTGGGATCTTAGTCAGACTCAGGAGGAGTGGAGAAGTGGGATTTTAGTCAGACTCAGGAGGAGTGGAGAAGTGGGATTTTAGTCAGACTCAGGAGGAGTGGAGAAGTGGGATCTTTGTCAGACTCAGCAGGAGTGGAGAAGTGGGATTTTAGTCAGACTCAGCAGGAGTGGAGAAGTGGGATTTTAGTCAGACTCAGGAGGAGTGGAGAAGTGGGATTTTAGTCAGACTCAGGAGGAGTGGAGAAGTGGGATTTTAGTCAGACTCAGCAGGAGTGGAGAAGTGGGATTTTAGTCAGACTCAGCAGGAGTGGAGAAGTGGGATTTTAGTCAGACTCAGCAGGAGTGGAGAAGTGGGATTTTAGTCAGACTCAGCAGGAGTGGAGAAGTGGGATTTTAGTCGGACTCAGCAGGAGTGGAGAAGTGGGATTTTAGTCAGACTCAGGAGGAGTGGAGTAGTGGGATTTTAGTCAGACTCAGGAGGAGTGGAGAAGTGGGATCTTAGTCAGACTCAGCAGGAGTGGAGAAGTGGGATTTTAGTCAGACTCAGGAGGAGTAGAGAAGTGGGATTTTAGTCAGACTCAGCAGGAGTGGAGAAGTGGGATTTTAGTCAGACTCAGGAGGAGTGGAGTAGTGGGATTTTAGTCAGACTCAGGAGGAGTGGAGAAGTGGGATTTTAGTCAGACTCAGGAGGAGTGGAGTAGTGGGATTTTAGTCAGACTCAGGAGGAGTGGAGAAGTGGGATTTTAGTCAGACTCAGGAGGAGTAGAGAAGTGGGATTTTAGTCAGACTCAGGAGGAGTGGAGAAGTGGGATCTTTGTCAGACTCAGCAGGAGTGGAGAAGTGGGATTTTAGTCAGACTCAGCAGGAGTGGAGAAGTGGGATTTTAGTCAGACTCAGGAGGAGTGGAGAAGTGGGATTTTAGTCAGACTCAGGAGGAGTGGAGAAGTGGGATTTTAGTCAGAATTAGCAGGAGTGGAGAAGTGGGATTTTAGTCAGACTCAACAGGAGTAGAGAAGTGGGATTTTAGTCAGACTCAGGAGGAGTGGAGTAGTGGGATTTTAGTCAGACTCAGGAGGAGTGGAGAAGTGGGATTTTAGTCAGACTCAGGAGGAGTAGAGAAGTGGGATCTTAGTCAGACTCAGGAGGAGTGGAGTAGTGGGATTTTAGTCAGACTCAGGAGGAGTGGAGAAGTGGGATTTTAGTCAGACTCAGGAGGAGTGGAGAAGTGGGATCTTAGTCAGACTCAGGAGGAGTGGAGAAGTGGGATTTTAGTCAGACTCAGGAGGAGTGGAGAAGTGGGATTTTAGTCAGACTCAGGAGGAGTGGAGAAGTGGGATCTTTGTCAGACTCAGCAGGAGTGGAGAAGTGGGATTTTAGTCAGACTCAGCAGGAGTGGAGAAGTGGGATTTTAGTCAGACTCAGGAGGAGTGGAGAAGTGGGATTTTAGTCAGACTCAGGAGGAGTGGAGAAGTGGGATTTTAGTCAGACTCAGCAGGAGTGGAGAAGTGGGATTTTAGTCAGACTCAGCAGGAGTGGAGAAGTGGGATTTTAGTCAGACTCAGCAGGAGTGGAGAAGTGGGATTTTAGTCAGACTCAGCAGGAGTGGAGAAGTGGGATTTTAGTCGGACTCAGCAGGAGTGGAGAAGTGGGATTTTAGTCAGACTCAGGAGGAGTGGAGTAGTGGGATTTTAGTCAGACTCAGGAGGAGTGGAGAAGTGGGATCTTAGTCAGACTCAGCAGGAGTGGAGAAGTGGGATTTTAGTCAGACTCAGGAGGAGTAGAGAAGTGGGATTTTAGTCAGAATTAGCAGGAGTGGAGAAGTGGGATTTTAGTCAGACTCAACAGGAGTAGAGAAGTGGGATTTTAGTCAGACTCAGGAGGAGTGGAGTAGTGGGATTTTAGTCAGACTCAGGAGGAGTGGAGAAGTGGGATTTTAGTCAGACTCAGGAGGAGTAGAGAAGTGGGATCTTAGTCAGACTCAGGAGGAGTGGAGAAGTGGGATTTTAGTCAGACTCAGGAGGAGTGGAGAAGTGGGATTTTAGTCAGACTCAGGAGGAGTGGAGAAGTGGGATCTTTGTCAGACTCAGCAGGAGTGGAGAAGTGGGATTTTAGTCAGACTCAGCAGGAGTGGAGAAGTGGGATTTTAGTCAGACTCAGGAGGAGTGGAGAAGTGGGATTTTAGTCAGACTCAGGAGGAGTGGAGAAGTGGGATTTTAGTAAGACTCAGCAGGAGTGGAGAAGTGGGATTTTAGTCAGACTCAGCAGGAGTGGAGAAGTGGGATTTTAGTCAGACTCAGCAGGAGTGGAGAAGTGGGATTTTAGTCAGACTCAACAGGAGTAGAGAAGTGGGATTTTAGTCAGACTCAGGAGGAGTGGAGAAGTGGGATTTTAGTCAGACTCAGCAGGAGTGGAGAAGTGGGATTTTAGTCAGACTCAACAGGAGTAGAGAAGTGGGATTTTAGTCAGACTCAGGAGGAGTGGAGAAGTGGGATTTTAGTCAGACTCAGCAGGAGTGGAGAAGTGGGATTTTAGTCAGACTCAACAGGAGTAGAGAAGTGGGATTTTAGTCAGACTCAGGAGGAGTGGAGAAGTGGGATTTTAGTCAGACTCAGCAGGAGTGGAGAAGTGGGATTTTAGTCAGACTCAGCAGGAGTGGAGAAGTGGGATTTTAGTCAGACTCAGGAGGAGTAGAGAAGTGGGATTTTAGTCAGACTCAGGAGGAGTGGAGTAGTGGGATTTTAGTCAGACTCAGGAGGAGTGGAGAAGTGGGATTTTAGTCAGACTCAACAGGAGTAGAGAAGTGGGATTTTAGTCAGACTCAGGAGGAGTGGAGAAGTGGGATTTTAGTCAGACTCAGCAGGAGTGGAGAAGTGTGATTTTAGTCAGACTCAGCAGGAGTAGAGTAGTGGGATTTTAGTCAGACTCAGGAGGAGTGGAGAAGTGGGATTTTAGTCAGACTCAGGAGGAGTGGAGTAGTGGGATTTTAGTCAGACTCAGAAGGAGTGGAGTAGTGGGATTTTAGTCAGACTCAGCAGGAGTAGAGAAGTGGGATTTTAGTCAGACTCAGGAGGAGTGGAGAAGTGGGATTTTAGTCAGACTCAGAAGGAGTGGAGTAGTGAAATATAGTTCACATATCAACAGTCTAAACCAACCCTGTCTGAAGTTCTGTTACTTCTAAAGTATCTTTGGGTTACGTTGTGACCTTCCATTATAAAGCATTGCTTTGGTGTGGATTAAGGCCTATGTATTCCTGTCAGTTGTGTTCCTCCAATGGTGTGGATTAAGGCCTATGTATTCCTATCAGTTGTGTTCCTCCAATGGTGTGGATTAAGGCCTATGTATTCCTCCCAATGTATTCACCTTGCCTTATTTCTAATCGTGGATTGTGTTTCTGTGTGCGCCAATGGAAAGCCGACCAAACTATGAGCAAGCCAACCTTTGTATTGAACACAAGAAATTGGATTGTGAAGATACCGATGAATGAATCCGGCACACAATAACAAAATGTTATTTTTTTTTAAATTATTTTCATCAGGAATAATATTTGATTTAATCTGATCTATCTATTTAAGACAGACTGACTTTCTGTTTCGCTTAGGCTCAAATAAATAAGCATGGTTGTGTTATCCTTTTTTTATCAGACATCTGTGTTCTTTTTATGAAAACATTTGTCATCTTGATAATATTATAGTATAATATAGTTTGATGTGTTTTTTTTGGAGAAGGCAACTGCATTTGCAGAAACTTTTTTTTGCTAAAGGCCCCCCCCCCCCCCCCCTCCCCCAAAAATGAAATCAACAACATTGTTATGAAAGATCCTTGTAAGAGATTGAGAAAAACTGTAAATAACAGTAAGGGATGAATCCCAACTTCCACTTCAGTCAAATTTCAACTGTGTCCCATTGATATCCATGCATGAAGAAAACTTACATACACACTCTAGTAGTACGTCTACTTTCTCCTGTCTTCCTGTACCAGGTGTCTGTAGCAGATGTGAATGACAACCCTCCGCGATTCGAGAGAGAGTTTTACCGGGGCGCGGTCAGAGAGAGTGACCCACCAGGAGAGGTGGTGTCTGTCCTCAGCACCAAGGACGGAGACACAACGGATAAAAACAAACTGGTCAGCTACCACATCACAGGTTAGTTAGCTAGTTCATATGTTGGTTAGTTAGTATTGAGTGTTGCTTTAGCAGTATGCGTAGGGTCATTGTCCTGCTGGAAGGTGAACCTCCGTCCCAGTCTCAAATCTCTGGAAGACTGAAACAGGTTTCCCTCAATCATTTCCCTGTATTTAGCACCATCCATCATTCATTCAAATCTGACCAGTTTCCCTGCCGATGAAAAACATTCCTATAGCATGGTGGTGGCAGCATCATGCTGAGGGGATGTTTCTCATCGGGATGCTGAGGTGTTGGGTTTGTGCCAGACATAGCATTTTCCTTGATGGCCAAAAGCTCAATTTTAGTCTCATCTGACCAGAGTACCTTCTTCCATATGTTCGGGGAGTCTCCCACATGCCTTTTGGAAAACACCAAACGTGTTTGCTTATTTTTGTCTTTAAGCAATGTCTTTTCTTCTGGCCACTCTTCCATAAAGCCCAGCTCTGTGGAGTGTACGGCTTAAAGTGGTCCTATGGACAGATACTCCAATCTCCGCTGTGGAGCTTTGCAGCTCCTTCAGGGTTATCTTTGGTCTCTTTGTTGTCTCTCTGATTAATGCCCTCATTGCCTGGTCTGTGAGTTTTGGTGGGCGGCCCTCTCTTGGCAGGTTTGTTGTGGTGCCATATTCTTTCCATTTTATAATAATGGATTTAATGGTGCTCCGTGGGATGTTCAAAGTTTCAGATATTTTTTTAATCCCAACCCTGATCTGTACTTCTCTACAACTTTGTCCCTGACCTGTTTGGAGAGCTCTTTGGTCTTCATGGTGCCGCTTGCTTAGTGGTGTTGCAGACTCTGGGGCCTTTCAGAACAGGTGTATATATATATGTGTATACTGAGATCATGTGACAGATCATGTGACACTTAGATTGCACACAGGTGGACTTTATGTAACTAATTAAGTGACTTCTGAAGGTAATTGGTTGCACCAGATCTTATTAAAAATCTATTTAACTGACAGGTTGTAATGCAACAAAATAGGAAAAAACGATAAATACTTTTGCACCGCACTGTACGTGCGCCTGTGTGTGATCAGAACATACTGGTCATCTACCACAGGTTAGTATATCAGCTGGTTAGTTAATTAGTTAATATGTTGGATAGTTAGTATGTTACTTAGTATACTGAACAAAAATATAAATGCAACATGTAAAGTGTTGGTCCCATGAGTCTAAATAAAATATCCCAGTAATTCTACATATGCACAAAAAGCTAATTTCTCTCAAATTTGGTGCACACATTTGTTTACATCCCTGTTAGTGGGCATTTCTCCTTTGCCAAGATAATCCATCCACATGACAGGTGTGGCATATCAAGAAGTTGATTAAACAGCATGATCATTACACAGGTGCACCTTGTGCTGGGGACAATAAAAGGCCGCTCTAAAATGTGCAGTTTTGTCACACAACACAATGCCACAGATGCCACAGATGTCTCAAGTTTTGAGGGAGGGTGCAATTGGCATGCTGACTGCAGGAATTTCCACCAGAGCTGTTGCAAGAGAATTGAATGCACAAACTATCAGAAACCGTCTCAGGGAAGCACACTTGCGTGCTCATTGTCCTCACCGGGGTTTGACCTGACTGCAGTTTGGTGTCTCAACCAACTTCAGTGGGAAAATGCTCACCATCGATGGCCACTGGCACACTGGAGAAGTGTGCTCCACAAGGATGAATTCCGGTTTCAACTGTACTGGGCAGAAGGCATTGTGTGGGCGAGCGGTTTGCTGTTGTGAACAGAGTGCCCTAAGGTGGCAGTGGGGTTATTGTTTGGGCAGGCATAAGCTATGGACAATGAACACAATTACATTTTACCAATGGTAAATGTGAATGCACAGTGATGCCGTGACGAGATCCTGAGGCTCATTGTCGTGCCATTCATCCTCCTCCATCACCTCATGTTTCAGCATGATAATACCAGGCCCTCATGTCACAAGGATCTGGACACAATTCCTGGAAGCTGAAAACGTCCCAGTTCTTCCATGGCCTGCATACTCACCAGACATGTCACCCATTGAGCATATTTGTGATGCTCTGGATCGACATGTACGACACCGTGTTCCAGTTCCCACCAAAATAACTTCACACAGCCATTGAAGAGGAGTGGGACAACATTCCACAGGCCACAATCAACAGCCTGATCAACTCTATGTGAAGGAGATGTGTTGCACTGCATGAGACAAATAGAGGTCACACCAGATACTGACTGGTTTTCTGATCCATGCCCTTACAACAGATGCATATCTGTATTCCCAGTCATGTGAAATTCATAGATTAGGTCCTCATTTATTTATTTAAAATGACTGATTTCATTATATTAACTGTAACGCAGTAAAAACATTGAAATTGTTGCATGTTGAATATATATTTTTGTTCAGTGAAGGATAGATAGTTAATGTTAGCTAGCTAGTTATTATGTTAGTTAGTATGTTAGCTATCTAGTTAGTATGTTAGCTAGCTAGTTAGTATGATGGTTAGTTAGTTAGCTATTTAGTATGTTATTGATTTACTATGTTGCTTAGTTAGCTAGTTATTTTGTTAGTTAGTATTTTTGGTTAGTTGGTGTGTTGGTTGGTTGGTTGGTTAGTTAGTATGTTGGTTAGTTAGTTAGTATGTTATGTTAGCTAGTTAGCTAGTTAGTTAGTTAGTTCCTTAGTTAGTTAGTATGTTGGCTAGTTAGTCTCCTCTCCCTACAGGTGGTAACCCAGGGGGAGTGTTCAGTATAGCGCTGGTCCAGGGGGAATGGATGGTGGTGGTGTGCAGTCAGCTGAGTTTGTGTGCGTGTGTGTATGTGTGAATGTCTAACCTCTCCTCTCCCTACAGGTGGTAACCCAGGAGGAGTGTTCAGTATAGCGCTGGTCCAGGGGGAATGGATGGTGGTGGTGTGCGGTCAGCTGGACAGGGAAAAACAAGACTTCTATCTACTCAACATCACCGCCAGCGACGGCCTCTACATCACCCGTACTGCTGTGGAGGTCACTGTCATGGACGCCAACGACAACACACCTGTCTGCAACCAGGTCAGAGGTCAGGGGTCACAGTGGAGAACTAGAACAGATATAATTGTAGAAATAGAACAGATAGGATGTTGTAGGAGAGTCAGTATACTGTAGGAGAAGGAGGAGTCAGTATACTGTAGGAGTAGGGGGAGGCAGTATACTGTAGAAGTAGGGGGAGTCAGTATACTGTAGGAGAATGGGGAGTCAGTATACTGTAGGAGAAGGGGGAGTCAGTATACTGTAGGAGTAGGGGGAGTCAGTATACTGTAGGAGTAGGGGGAGTCAGTATACTGTAGGAGTAGGGGGAGTCAGTATACTGTAGAAGTAGGGGGAGTCAGTATACTGTAGGAGAAGGGGGAGTCAGTATACTGTAGGAGAATGGGGAGTCAGTATACTGTAGGAGAAGGGGGAGTCAGTATACTGTAGGAGTAGGGGGAGTCAGTATACTGTAGCAGTAGGGGGAGTCAGTATACTGTAGCAGTAGGGGGAGTCAGTATACTGTAGCAGTAGGGGGAGGCATGAAGCAGGGGAAGTAAGTATACTGTAGCAGTAGGGGGAGTCAGTATACTGTAGGAGAAGGGGGAGTCAGTATACTGTAGCAGTAGGGGGAGTCAGTATACTGTAGGAGAAGGGGGAGTCAGTATACTGTAGCAGTAGGGTGAGTCAGTATACTGTAGGAGAAACGGGAGTCAGTATAGTGTAGGAGTAGGGGGAGTCAGTATACTGTAGGAGAAGGGGGAGTCAGTATACTGTAGGAGAAGGGGGAGTTTGTATACTGTAGCAGTAGGGGGAGACATGAAGCAAGGGGAGTCAGTATACTG
>NC_092175.1:45971116-45976116 GCF_045791955.1 Oncorhynchus clarkii lewisi | reverse complement strand
TCAGTGATATGATAGGACACAGGTCAGTGATATGATAGGACACAGGTCAGTTATATGATAGGACACAGGTCAGTTATATGATAGGACACAGGTCAGGTATATGATAGGACACGGGTCAGTGATATGATAGGACACAGGTCAGGTATATGATAGGACACGGGTCAGGTATATGATAGGACACAGGTCAGTGATATGATAGGACACAGGTCAGTTATATGACAGGACACAGGTCAGTTTTGATAAACCTCTTAGATGTGAAGTTATCTGTTTAGAGGACCTGCGTGGTTCTGGTACCTGTTCCGGCCGACATGTAAATCGATCTGTGGAAACCATTACGCTCCTTCTCATGTCTTCAAGGCATTTTAATCCACGTTTGCCAAACTAACAACTAACTTTCCTAACTCTGCCATGTGTTGGATATTTTTCTGCGTTGCCGTGCACAACTGTGTGAAGCTAGGCCACAATAAGGATTAGCCACAATAATGAAAATGAATCAAACTGATACAAAGAGTGGATAAAGCTAAACAAGGTTGGGATGTTCAATATCCCTTAGCCGTGGTCTATTGGCCTTGTTGCTTATTGCCTTTAATGTAGTAGGTCAAAGCTGTGTGCTGGTAAACCTTGGTAGAGCATGGGTGGAGTAGCCATTGTGGTGCTCATGTGAATTTCCTTTCTTTTTAGGCTTCAGACCAATGCCTATTCTCACCTAAAACCTAGTTTTAGTTTTTAATATGACAGAACACAGGTCAGTTACATGAAAGGACACAGTCCCTCTGCACAGGCTCCACACAAAACTGAGTCTGTGTTTCTATTAGCCAGCAGGGGGCACTATCTTCACAGGGTGAGACAATCTGACCAATGATAGCTGTTGGTTTTTGGAATTGAGGACTATTTAGCTGAATTGTACTGAACCCTCCTGATGATTGGTAGAGATGGAATTTCTGAGTTGTTCCTTATCTTTTACCGGTGCTTTTAAATGTAGTCTTCTGAATAGTTTCTCGTCTCGTACCAATGCTTTAAACGTAATATGTATTGAAGCTAAGATTATGCATGTGTGTGTGTGTTAGTGAATCTTGAAGCTTGGGTTATGTCTGTGTGTGTGTGTTAGTGAATCTTGAAGCTTGGGTTATGTCTGTGTGTGTGTTAGTGAATCTTGAAGCTTGGGTTATGTCTGTGTGTGTGTTAGTGAATCTTGAAGCTAAGATTATGTGTGTGTGTGTGTGTTAGTGAATCTTCAAGCTTTGGTTATGTCTGTGTGTGTGTGTGTGTGTTAGTGAATCTTCAAGCTTGGGTTATGTCTGTGTCTGTGTGTGTGTTAGTGAATCTTCAAGCTTGGGTTATGTCTGTGTGTGTGTTAGTGAATCTTCAAGCTTGGGTTATGTCTGTGTGTGTGTGTTAGTGAATCTTCAAGCTTGGGTTATGTCTGTGTGTGTGTGTTAGTGAATCTTCAAGCTTAGGTTATGTCTGTGTCTGTGTGTGTGTTAGTGAATCTTCAAGCTTGGGTTATGTCTGTGTGTGTGTGTTAGTGAATCTTCAAGCTTGGGTTATGTCTGTGTCTGTGTGTGTGTTAGTGAATCTTCAAGCTTGGGTTATGTCTGTGTGTGTGTGTTAGTGAATCTTCAAGCTTGGGTTATGTCTGTGTGTTTTTGTTAGTGAATCTTCAAGCTTGGGTTATGTCTGTGTCTGTGTGTGTGTTAGTGAATCTTCAAGCTTGGGTTATGTCTGTGTCTGTGTGTGTGTGTTAGTGAATCTTCAAGCTTAGGTTATGTCTGTGTGTGTGTTAGTGAATCTTCCAGCTTAGGTTATGTCTGTGTGTGTGTTAGTGAATCTTCAAGCTTAGGTTATGTCTGTGTGTGTGTTAGGGAATCTTGAAGCTTGGGTTATGTCTGTCTGTGTGTGTGTGTTTTTACGTTGTTCTTGTTCCTAACAGGTGGATCTGACAGTAGTGGTGTTGGACGTCAACGACAACCCCCCGGTGTTCCAGAGGCGTGACTACACCGTCACCGTGCCCGAGGACGTTGCCATGGGAACAGAGATCCTGCAGCTGTCGGCCACCAGTGACGACATTGGGGCAAACGCTGAGGTCACGTACAGCATCAGGGCTGGCAACGAACTGGGGAAGTTTCAGATTGACAGAACTCTGGGTGAGTAGGAGGGTAGGTGGGTGTATAATTTCCTTGACTTCAAGGTACTTAAAAACTTTGTGTGTGTGTGTGTGTGTGTGTGTGTGTGTGTGTGTGTGTGTGTGTGTGTGTGTGTGTGTGTGTGTGTGTGTGTCTGTGTGTGTGTGTGTGTGTGTAGGCTCCATCTCAGTAGTTGATGACATGGACTTTGAGGTGTGTAAGGACTACTTCCTGACTATAGAGGCTTGGGACGGCGGGGCCCCGCCCCTCAGCACTGCTACCATGGTAACCATAGAACTGATGGACGTCAACGACAACGCTCCAGCCTTCAGTCAGGATATCTACAATGTGCTGGTCAGCGAGGATGCATCAGTCGGACAGACTATCACCAGGGTGAGTGTGTGGGTGATTGGGTCAGTTGGGTGTGGGTGGTTGGGTGTGGGTGGTTGGGTGGGTGGGTGGGTGAGTGTGGGTGGTTGGGTTGGATGGGTGGGTGGGTGGGTGGGTGTGGGTGGTTGGGTCGGTTGGGTGGGTGTGGGTGGGTGGGTGGTTGGGTCGGTGTGGGTGGATGGATGGGTCAGTTGGGTGTGGGTGGTTGGGTCGGTTGGGTGGGTGTGGGTGGTTGGTTGGGTCGGTTTGGTTGGTGTGGGCGGTTGGGTCCTTCGGTTGGGTGGGTGTGGGTGGTTGGGTCAGTTGGGTGGGTGTGGGTGGATGGATGGTCAGTTGGGTGTGGGTGGTTGGGTCGGTTGGGTGGGTGTGGGTGGTTGGTTGGGTGGGTTGGTTGGGTGGGTGTGGGTGGTTGGGTTGGTTGGGTGGGTGTGGGTGGTTGGGTCCTTCGGTTGGGTGGGTGTGGGTGGTTGGGTCAGTTGGGTGTGGGTGGTTGGGTCAGTTGGGTGTGGGTGGTTGCGTCGGTTGGGTGTGGGTGGTTGGGTCGGTTGGGTTGGTTAGGTGGGTGTGGGTGGTTGGGTCGGTCGGTTGGGTGGGTGTGGGTGGTTGGATCAGTTGGGTGGGTGTGGGTGGTTGGGTTGGTTGGGTGGGTGTGGGTGGGTGGTTGGGTCAGTTGGGTGTGTGGTCGGTTTGAAAACCCACCTTTTTTATCTGTCCTTTAATTGAGGATTTCACTATTATTATCTGTTATTGATCTATTATATTTGTATTGATCACTTTTATTGATCTATTGTATCGATCTATTGTGTCTATTGTATTGATCTCTTGTATTGATATATTGTATTGACCTATTGTATCTATTGTATTGATCTCTTGTATTGAGCGCTTGTATTGATCTCTTGTATTGATCTCTTGTATTGATCTACTGTATTGATATATTGTATTGATCTCTTGTATTGCCTTCTGTTGTTTCTATCTCCTCTATTTTACTGTCAATTGTGTTGTGACTTTCAAATCACTTTAAATAGTCAAATATCTTATTTGATGTGTGATTATGTGTGTGTGTGTGTGTGTGTGTGTGTACAGTTGCTAGCGGAGGACCTGGACAGCCAGGTGAACGGGCGAATCACTTACTCCATCCTCCGTGGTGACCGTGGCAACCAGTTCTGGATCGACCCGGTAACGGGACTACTCAAAGTCAACAAGAGACTGGACCGGGAGGAGGTGAGAACACACACACGCACAACCACACACACAACCACACACACACACACACACACACACACACACGCACAACCACACACAAAGACCGGTGAGAGAGGATTTTGTTCCGAACGTCCCTGCATATTGAATTGTATTTTGGCGTAATAATTAGTGAGACAGGATACTAGGTAGTGAGACAGGATACTAGGTAGTGAGACAGGATACTAGGTAGTGAGACAGGATACTAGGTAGTGAGACAGGATACTAGGTAGTGAGACAGGATACTAGGTAGTGAGACAGGATAATAGGTAGTGAGACAGGATAATAGGTAGTGAGACAGGATACTAGGTAGTGAGACAGGATAGTAGGTAGTGAGACAGGATACTAGGTAGTGAGACAGGATACTAGGTAGTGAGACAGGATAGTAGGTAGTGAGACAGGATACTAGGTAGTGAGACAGGATACTAGGTAGTGAGACAGGATACTAGGTAGTGAGACAGGATACTAGGTAGTGAGACAGGATAGTAGGTAGTGAGACAGGATACTAGGTAGTGAGACAGGATACTAGGTAGTGAGACAGGATACTAGGTAGTGAGACAGGATACTAGGTAGTGAGACAGGATACTAGGTAGTGAGACAGGATACTAGGTAGTGAGACAGGATACTAGGTAGTGAGACAGGATACTAGGTAGTGAGACAGGATACTAGGTAGTGAGACATGATACTAGGTAGTGAGACAGGATACTAGGTAGTGAGACAGGATACTAGGTAGTGAGACAGGATACTAGGTAGTGAGACAGGATACTAGGTAGTGAGACAGGATACTAGGTAGTGAGACAGGATACTAGGTAGTGAGACAGGATACTAGGTAGTGAGACAGGATACTAGGTAGTGAGACAGGATACTAGGTAGTGAGACAGGATAGTAGGTTGTGAGACAGGATAATAGGTAGTGAGACAGGATAGTAGGTAGTGAGACATGATACTAGGTAGTGAGACATGATACTAGGTAGTGAGACAGGATACTAGGTAGTGAGACAGGATACTAGGTAGTGAGACAGGATACTAGGTAGTGAGACAGGATAGTAGGTAGTGAGACAGGATAGTAGGTAGTGAGACAGGATAGTAGGTAGTGAGACAGGGTAATAGGTAGTGAGACAGGATACTAGGTAGTGAGACAGGATACTAGGTAGTGAGACAGGATACTAGGTAGTGAGACAGGATACTAGGTAGTGAGACAGGATACTAGGTAGTGAGACAGGATACTAGGTAGTGAGACAGGATACTA
>NC_092175.1:45838616-45966116 GCF_045791955.1 Oncorhynchus clarkii lewisi | reverse complement strand
CCACCAGCCTCCTGTGGTACACACACACACACACAGACACACACACACACACACACACAGACACACACACTCTCTGAGCTGTTTGTCGGTCTCTCTCCCCAGGTATCAGTGTAACGCCACTGTGAGTGACGGTCGTTACTCTGTCCCAGTGGTCGTAACAGTCGTGGTTGAACAGGTGACTGAGGATCTCCTCCGTAGCGCCATCACCCTGAGGTTTTCCTCGCTGACCCCTGAAGACCTGCTCGGGCGTCATCTTAATAATATCAAGCAGGTTTGTGTGTCATCTTGAGATTCCCCTCCCTGACCCCTTGAACCAGCTGATGGGATCTCAGTAACATCAGGAAAAAAGGTAGGGAAACTAAAGGGTTGCCGGATCTGACAATCTGCCCTTGAAACCTTGAGCAAGGCATTTCACCCATAGAAACTGCCCCAGTGCTGCCACCCTGTATATCAATCAGGTAGGTGTGCTCATAGCATTTAGAAACTGCTCCAGGGGTTAGGTTTAGTATTTAGTACCAGGGGTTAGTACCAGGGGTTAGTACCAGGGGTTAGGTTTAGTACCAGGGATTAGGTTTAGTACCAGGGGTTAGGTTTAGTACCAGGGATTAGGTTTAGTACCAGGGGTTAGTACCAGGTATTAGGTTTAGTACCAGGGGTTAGTACCAGGGATTAGGTTTAGTACCAGGGATTAGGTTTAGTACCAGGGTTTAGGGTTAGTCCCAGGGGTTAGGTTTAGTACCAGGGGATTGTACCAGGGATTAGGTTTAATACCAGGAGTTAGGTTTAGTACCAGGGAGTAGGTTTAGTACCAGGGGTTAGGTTTAGTAACAGGGGTTATGTTTAGTACCAGGGGTTAGTACCAGGGGTTAGGTTTAGTACCAGAGATTAGAACCAGGGGTTAGGGTTAGTACCAGAGATTAGTACCAGGGGTTTTGTTGAGTACCAGGGGTTGGGTTTAGCACCAGGATTTAGTACCAGGGGTTAGGTTTAGTATCAGGGGTTAGGTTTAGTACCAGAGATTAGTACCAGGGATTAGGTTTAGTACCAGGGGTTAGGTTTAGTACCAGAGATTAGTACCAGGGGTTAGGTTTAGTACCAGGGGTTAGTACCAGGGGTTAGGGAGAGTATCCAGGGGTTAGGGTTAGTAACAGGGGTTAGGTTTAGTACCAGGGGTTAGTACCAGGGGTTAGGGTTAGTACCAGGGGTTAGGTTTAGTACCAGGGGTTAGTACCAGGGGTTAGGTTTAGTACCAGGGGTTAGTACCAGGGGTTAGTGTTAATATCAGGGGTTGGAGTTAGTACCAGGGGTTAGGGTTAGTACCAGGGGTTAGGTTTAGTACCAGGGGTTAGTACCAGGGGTTAGGTTTAGTACCAGGGGTTAGTACCAGGGTTTAGTACCAGGGGTTAGTACCAGGGGTTAGGTTTAGTACCAGGTGTTTGGGTTAGTACCAGGGGTTAGTGTGAGTACCAGGGGTTAGGGTGAGTACCAGGGGTTAGGGTTAGTACCAGGGGTTAGGGTTAGTACCAGGGATGAGTGCCAGGGTTTAGGTTTAGTACAAGGGGTTAGGTTTAGTACCAGGGGTTAGGTTTAGTACCAGGGGTTAGGTTTAGTACCAGGGGTTAGGGTTAGTACCAGGGGTTAGTACCAGGGGTTAGGTTTAGTACCAGGGGTTAGGTTTAGTACCAGGGGTTATGTTTAGTACCTGGGCTTAGGTTTAGTACCAGGGGTTAGGTTTAGTACTAGAGATTAGAACCAGGGGTTAGGGTTAGTTCCAGAGATTAGTACCAGGGGTTATGTTGAGTACCAGGGGTTGGGTTTAGTACCAGGATTTAGTACCAGGGGTTAGGTTTAGTACCAGAGGTTAGTACCAGGGGTTAGGGTGAGTACCAGGGGCTAAGGTTAGTATCAGGGGTTAGTACCAGGGGTTAGGGTTAGTACCAGGGGTTAGTACCAGGGGTTAGGGTTAGTACCAGGGGTTAGGTTTAGTACCAGGGGTTAGGTTTAGTACCAGGGGTTAGTACCAGGGGTTAGGGTTAGTACCAGGGGTTAGGGTTAGTACCAGGGGTTAGGTTTAGTACCAGGGGTTAGTACCAGGGGTTAGTATCAGGGGTTAGGGTTAGTTTCAGGGGTTAGGTTTAGTACCAGGGGTTAGGTTTAGTACCAGGGGTTAGTACCATGGGTTAGGGTTAGTACCAGGGGTTAGGTTTAGTACCAGGGGTTAGTACCAGGGGTTAGGGTTAGTACCAGGGGTTAGGTTTAGTACCAGGGGTTAGTACCAGGGGTTAGGTTTAGTACCAGGGGTTAGTACCAGGGGTTAGGGTTAGTACCAGGGGTTAGGTTTAGTACCAGGTGTTAGTACCAGCGGTTAGGTTTAGTACCAGAGGTTAGTACCAGGGGTTAGGGTTAGTACCAGGGATTAGGTTTAGTACCAGGGGTTATGTTTAGTACCAGGGGTTAGGGTTAGTACCAGGGGTTAGGGTTGGTACCAGGGGTTAGTGCCAGGGATTAGTACCAGGGATTAGGTTTAGTACCAGGGGTTAGTACCAGGGGTTAGTACCAGGGCTTAGTATCATGGTTTAGGTTTAGTACCAGGGGTTAGGGTTAGTACCAGGGATTAGTACCAGGGTTTAGGTTCAGTACCAGGGTTAGGTTTAGTATCAGGGGTTAGGGTAGTACCAGGGATTAGGTTTAGTACCAGGGATTATGGTTAGTACCAGGGATTAGGTTTAGTACCAGAGGTTAGGTTTAGTACCAGGGATTAGTACCAGGGGTTAGTACCAGGGGTTATTGTTAGTATCAGGGGTTAGGGTTAGTACCAGGGATTAGTACCAGGGTTTAGGTTCAGTACCAGGGTTAGGTTTAGTACCAGGGGTTAGGTTTAGTACCAGGGGTTAGGTTTAGTACCAGGGGTTAGTACCAGCGGTTAGGTTTAGTACCAGGGGTTAGTACCAGGAGTTAGGTTTAGTACCAGGGATTAGGTTTAGTACCAGGGGTTAGGATTAGTACCAGGGTTAGGTTTAGTACCAGGGGTTAGTTCCAGGGGTTAGGGTTAGTACCAGGGGTTAGGGTTGGTACCAGGGTTAGTGCCATGGATTAGTACCAGGGATTAGGTTTAGTACCAGGGGTTAGTACCAGGGGTTAGTACCAGGGCTTAGTATCATGGTTTAGGTTTAGTACCAGGGGTTAGGGTTAGTACCAGGGATTAGTACCAGGGTTTAGGTTCAGTACCAGGGTTAGGTTTAGTATCAGGGGTTAGGGTAGTACCAGGGATTAGGTTTAGTACCAGGGATTATGGTTAGTACCAGGGATTAGTACCACGGTTTAGTACCAGGGGTTAGGGTTGGTACCAGGGATTAGTACCAGGGTTTAGGTTTAGTATCAGGGGTTGGGTTTAGTACCAGGATTTAGTACCAGGGGTTAGGTTTAGTACCTGAGGTTAGTACCAGGGGTTAGGGTGAGTACCAGGGGCTAAGGTTAGTATCAGGGGTTAGTACCAGGGGTTAGGGTTAGTACCAGGGGTTAGTACCAGGGGTTAGGGTTAGTACCAGGGGTTAGGTTTAGTACCAGGGGTTAGGTTTAGTACCAGGGGTTAGTACCAGGGGTTAGGGTTAGTACCAGGGGTTAGGGTTAGTACCAGGGGTTAGGTTTAGTACCAGGGGTTAGTACCAGGGGTTAGTATCAGGGGTTAGGGTTAGTTTCAGGGGTTAGGTTTAGTACCAGGGGTTAGGTTTAGTACCAGGGGTTAGTACCATGGGTTAGGGGTAGTACCAGGGGTTAGGTTTAGTACCAGGGGTTAGTACCAGGGGTTAGGGTTAGTACCAGGGGTTAGGTTTAGTACCAGGGGTTAGTACCAGGGGTTAGGGTTAGTACCAGGGGTTAGGTTTAGTACCAGGGGTTAGTACCAGGGGTTAGGGTTAGTACCAGGGGTTAGGTTTAGTACCAGGTGTTAGTACCAGCGGTTAGGTTTAGTACCAGAGGTTAGTACCAGGGGTTAGGGTTAGTACCAGGGATTAGGTTTAGTACCAGGGTTTATGTTTAGTACCAGGGGTTAGGGTTAGTACCAGGGGTTAGGGTTGGTACCAGGGGTTAGTGCCAGGGATTAGTACCAGGGATTAGGTTTAGTACCAGGGGTTAGTACCAGGGGTTAGTACCAGGGCTTAGTATCATGGTTTAGGTTTAGTTCCAGGGGTTAGGGTTAGTACCAGGGATTAGTACCAGGGTTTAGGTTCAGTACCAGGGTTAGGTTTAGTATCAGGGGTTAGGGTAGTACCAGGGATTAGGTTTAGTACCATGGATTATGGTTAGTACCAGGGATTAGGTTTAGTACCAGAGGTTAGGTTTAGTACCAGGGATTAGTACCAGGGGTTAGTACCAGGGGTTATTGTTAGTATCAGGGGTTAGGGTTAGTACCAGGGATTAGTACCAGGGTTTAGGTTCAGTACCAGGGTTAGGTTTAGTACCAGGGGTTAGGTTTAGTACCAGGGGTTAGGTTTAGTACCAGGGGTTAGTACCAGGGGTTAGGGTTAGTACCAGGGGTTAGGTTTAGTACCAGGGGTCAGTACCAGCGGTTAGGTTTAGTACCAGGGGTTAGTACCAGGAGTTAGGTTTAGTACCAGGGATTAGGTTTAGTACCAGAGGTTAGGTTTAGTACCAGGGATTAGTACCAGGGGTTAGTACCAGGGGTTATTGTTAGTATCAGGGGTTAGGGTTAGTACCAGGGATTAGTACCAGGGTTTAGGTTCAGTACCAGGGTTAGGTTTAGTACCAGGGGTTAGGTTTAGTACCAGGGGTTAGGTTTAGTACCAGGGGTTAGTACCAGGGGTTAGGGTTAGTACCAGGGGTTAGGTTTAGTACCAGGGGTCAGTACCAGCGGTTAGGTTTAGTACCAGGGGTTAGTACCAGGAGTTAGGTTTAGTACCAGGGATTAGGTTTAGTACCAGGGGTTAGGATTAGTACCAGGGTTAGGTTTAGTACCAGGGGTTAGTTCCATGGGTTAGGGTTAGTACCAGGGGTTAGGTTTAGTACCAGGGGTTAGTACCAGGGGTTAGGGTTAGTACCAGGGGTTAGGTTTAGTACCAGGGGTTAGTACCAGGGGTTAGGGTTAGTACCAGGGGTTAGGTTTAGTACCAGGGGTTAGTACCAGGGGTTAGGGTTAGTACCAGGGGTTAGGTTTAGTACCAGGTGTTAGTACCAGCGGTTAGGTTTAGTACCAGAGGTTAGTACCAGGGGTTAGGGTTAGTACCAGGGATTAGGTTTAGTACCAGGGGTTATGTTTAGTACCAGGGGTTAGGGTTAGTACCAGGGGTTAGGGTTGGTACCAGGGGTTAGTGCCAGGGATTAGTACCAGGGATTAGGTTTAGTACCAGGGGTTAGTACCAGGGGTTAGTACCAGGGCTTAGTATCATGGTTTAGGTTTAGTTCCAGGGGTTAGGGTTAGTACCAGGGATTAGTACCAGGGTTTAGGTTCAGTACCAGGGTTAGGTTTAGTATCAGGGGTTAGGGTAGTACCAGGGATTAGGTTTAGTACCAGGGATTATGGTTAGTACCAGGGATTAGGTTTAGTACCAGAGGTTAGGTTTAGTACCAGGGATTAGTACCAGGGGTTAGTACCAGGGGTTATTGTTAGTATCAGGGGTTAGGGTTAGTACCAGGGATTAGTACCAGGGTTTAGGTTCAGTACCAGGGTTAGGTTTAGTACCAGGGGTTAGGTTTAGTACCAGGGGTTAGGTTTAGTACCAGGGGTTAGTACCAGGGGTTAGGGTTAGTACCAGGGGTTAGGTTTAGTACCAGGGGTCAGTACCAGTGGTTAGGTTTAGTACCAGGGGTTAGTACCAGGAGTTAGGTTTAGTACCAGGGATTAGGTTTAGTACCAGGGGTTAGGATTAGTACCAGGGTTAGGTTTAGTACCAGGGGTTAGTTCCAGGGGTTAGGGTTAGTACCAGGGGTTAGGGTTGGTACCAGGGTTAGTGCCATGGATTAGTACCAGGGATTAGGTTTAGTACCAGGGGTTAGTACCAGGGGTTAGTACCAGGGCTTAGTATCATGGTTTAGGTTTAGTACCAGGGGTTAGGGTTAGTACCAGGGATTAGTACCAGGGTTTAGGTTCAGTACCAGGGTTAGGTTTAGTATCAGGGGTTAGGGTAGTACCAGGGATTAGGTTTAGTACCAGGGATTATGGTTAGTACCAGGGATTAGTACCACGGTTTAGTACCAGGGGTTAGGGTTGGTACCAGGGATTAGTACCAGGGTTTAGGTTTAGTATCAGGGGTTAGGTTTAATATCAGGGGTTAGGTTTAGTACCAGGGGTTAGGTTTAGTACCAGGGGTTAGGTTTAGTACCAGGGATTTGGGTTAGTACCAGGGGTTAGTACCAGGGGTTAGTACCAGGAGTTATGTTTAGTACCAGGGGTTAGGGTTAGTACCAGGGTTTAGGTTTAGTACCAGGGGTTAGGTTTAGTACCAGGGGTTAGGGTTAGTACCAGGGGTTAGTACCAGGGGTTAGGTTTAGTACCAGGGGTTAGGTTTAGTACCAGGGGTTATGTTTAGTACCTGGGCTTAGGTTTAGTACCAGGGGTTAGGTTTAGTACTAGAGATTAGAACCAGGGGTTAGGGTTAGTTCCAGAGATTAGTACCAGGGGTTATGTTGAGTACCAGGGGTTGGGTTTAGTACCAGGATTTAGTACCAGGGGTTATGTTTAGTACCTGGGCTTAGGTTTAGTACCAGGGGTTAGGTTTAGTACTAGAGATTAGAACCAGGGGTTAGGGTTAGTTCCAGAGATTAGTACCAGGGGTTATGTTGAGTACCAGGGGTTGGGTTTAGTACCAGGATTTAGTACCAGGGGTTAGGTTTAGTACCAGAGGTTAGTACCAGGGGTTAGGGTGAGTACCAGGGGCTAAGGTTAGTATCAGGGGTTAGTACCAGGGGTTAGGGTTAGTACCAGGGGTTAGTACCAGGGGTTAGGGTTAGTACCAGGGGTTAGGTTTAGTACCAGGGGTTAGGTTTAGTACCAGGGGTTAGTACCAGGGGTTAGGGTTAGTACCAGGGGTTAGGGTTAGTACCAGGGGTTAGTACCAGGGGTTAGTACCAGGGGTTAGTATCAGGGGTTAGGGTTAGTTTCAGGGGTTAGGTTTAGTACCAGGGGTTAGGTTTAGTACCAGGGGTTAGTACCAGGGGTTATGGTTAGTACCAGGGGTTAGGTTTAGTACCAGGGGTTAGTACCAGGGGTTAGGGTTAGTACCAGGGGTTAGGTTTAGTACCAGGGGTTAGTACCAGGGGTTAGGGTTAGTACCAGGGGTTAGGTTTAGTACCAGGGGTTAGGTTTAGTACCAGGGGTTAGTACCAGGGGTTAGGGTTAGTACCAGGGGTTAGGGTTAGTACCAGGGGTTAGGTTTAGTACCAGGGGTTAGTACCAGGGGTTAGTATCAGGGGTTAGGGTTAGTTTCAGGGGTTAGGTTTAGTACCAGGGGTCAGGTTTAGTACCAGGGGTTAGTACCAGGGGTTAGGGTTAGTACCAGGGGTTAGGTTTAGTACCAGGGGTTAGTACCAGGGGTTAGGGTTAGTACCAGGGGTTAGGTTTAGTACCAGGTGTTAGTACCAGCGGTTAGGTTTAGTACCAGGGGTTAGTACCAGGGGTTAGGGTTAGTACCAGTGATTAGGTTTAGTACCAGGGGTTATGTTTAGTACCAGGGGTTAGGGTTAGTACCAGGGGTTAGGGTTGGTACCAGGGGTTAGTGCCAGGGATTAGTACCAGGGATTAGGTTTAGTACCAGGGGTTAGTACCAGGGGTTAGTACCAGGGCTTAGTATCATGGTTTAGGTTTAGTACCAGGGGTTAGGGTTAGTACCAGGGATTAGTACCAGGGTTTAGGTTCAGTACCAGGGTTAGGTTTAGTATCAGGGGTTAGGGTAGTACCAGGGATTAGGTTTAGTACCAGGGATTATGGTTAGTACCAGGGATTAGTACCACGGTTTAGTACCAGGGGTTAGGGTTGGTACCAGGGATTAGTACCAGGGTTTAGGTTTAGTATCAGGGGTTAGGTTTAATATCAGGGGTTAGGTTTAGTACCAGGGGTTAGGTTTAGTACCAGGGGTTAGGTTTAGTACCAGGGATTTGGGTTAGTACCAGGGGTTAGTACCAGGGGTTAGTACCAGGAGTTATGTTTAGTACCAGGGGTTAGGGTTAGTACCAGGGTTTAGGTTTAGTACCAGGGGTTATGTTTAGTCCCAGGGGTTAGTACCAGGGGTTAGTACCAGGGTTTAGGTTTAGTATCAGGGGTTAGGGTTAATATCAGGGGTTAGGGTTAGTACCAGGGGTTAGGTTTAGTACCATGGGTTAGGGTTAATATCAGGGGTTAGGGTTAGTGCCAGGGGTTAGGGTTAATATCAGGGGTTAGGGTTAATATCAGGGGTTAGGGTCAATACCAGGGGTTAGGGTTAATATCAGGGGTTAGGGTTAGTACCAGGGGTTAGGGTTAGTATCAGGGGTTAGGGTTAATATAAGGGGTTAGGGTTAATATCAGTGGTTAGGGTTAATATCAGGGGTTAGGGTTAATACCAGGGGTTAGTACCAGGGGTTAATATCAGGCGTTAGGGTTAATTTCAGGGTTTAGGGTTAGTACCAGGGGTTAGGGTTAATATCAGGGGTTAGGGTTAATACCAGGGGTTAGGGTTAATATCAGGGATTAGTGTTAGTACCAGGGGTTAGGGTTAGTATCAGGGGTTAGGGTTAATATCAGGGGTTAGGGTTAATACCAGGGGTTAGGGTTAATACCAGGGGTTAGGGTTAATACCAGGGGTTAGGGTTAATATTAGGGGTTAGTGTTAATACTAGGGGTTAGGGTTAGTACCAGGGGTTAGGGTTAATATCAGGGGTTAGGGTTAATATCAGGGGTTAGGGTTAATACTAGGGGTTAGGGTTAGTACCAGGGGTTAGGGTTAGTATCAGGGGTTAGGGTTAATGCCAGGGGTTAGGTTTAGTACCAGGGGTTAGGGTTAATATCAGGGGTTAGGGTTAATACTAGGGGTTAGGTTTAATACCAGGGGTTAGGGTTAGTACCAGGGGTTAGGGTTAGTACCAGGGGTTAGGGTTAGTACCAGGGGTTAGGTTTTGTACCAGGGGTTAGTACCAGGGGTTAGTACCAGGGTTTAGGTTTAGTACCAGGGGTTAGTACCAGTGGTTAGTACCAGGGCTTAGTACCAGGGTTAGGTTTAGTATCAGGGGTTAGTGTAGTACCAGGGATTAGGTTTAGTACCAGGGATTATGGTTAGTACCAGGGATTAGTACCACGGTTTAGTACCAGGGGTTAGGGTTGGTACCAGGGATTAGTACCAGGTTTTAGGTTTAGTATCAGGGGTTAGGTTTAATATCAGGGGTTAGGTTTAGTTCCAGGGGTTAGGTTTAGTTCCAGGGGTTAGGTTTAGTACCAGGGATTTGGGTTAGTACCAGGGGTTAGTACCAGGGGTTAGGTTTAGTACCAGGAGTTATGTTTAGTACCAGGGGTTAGGGTTAGTACCAGGGGTTAGGGTTAGTACCAGGGGTTAGGTTTAGTACCAGGGGTTAGTACCAGGGGTTAGTACCAGGGTTTAGGTTTAGTACCAGGGGTTATGTTTAGTACCAGGGGTTAGTACCAGGGGTTAGTACCAGGGTTTAGGTTTAGTACCAGGGGTTAGGGTTAGTATCAGGGGTTAGGGTTAATATAAGGGGTTAGGGTTAATATCAGGGGTTAGGGTTAATATCAGGGGTTAGGGTTAATATCAGGGGTTAGGGTTAATACCAGGGGTTAGTACCAGGGGTTAATATCAGGGGTTAGGGTTAATTTCAGGGTTTAGGGTTAGTACCAGGGGTTAGGGTTAATATCAGGGGTTAGGGTTAATACCAGGGGTTAGGGTTAATATCAGGGGTTAGTGTTAGTACCAGGGGTTAGGGTTAGTATCAGGGGTTAGGGTTAATATCAGGGGTTAGGGTTAATACCAGGGGTTAGGGTTAATACAAGGGGTTAGGGTTAATACCAGGGGTTAGGGTTAATATTAGGGGTTAGGGTTAATACTAGGGGTTAGGGTTAGTACCAGGGGTTAGGGTTAGTATCAGGGTTTAGGGTTAATATCAGGGGTTAGGGTTAATACTAGGGGTTAGGGTTAGTACCAGGGGTTAGGGTTTTATCAGGGGTTAGGGTTAATACCAGGGGTTAGGGTTAGTACCAGGGGTTAGGGTTAATATCAGGGGTTAGGGTTAATACTAGGGGTTGGGTTTAATACCAGGGGTTAGGGTTAGTACCAGGGGTTAGGGTTAGTACCAGGGGTTAGGGTTAGTACCAGGGGTTAGGGTTAGTACCAGGGATTAGTACCAGGGGTTAGGGTTAATATCAGGGGTTAGGGTTAGTACCAGGGGTTAGGGTTAGTACCAGGGGTTAGGGTTATTACCAGGGGTTAGGGTTAGTATCAGGGGTTAGGGTTAGTACCAGGGGTTAGGGTTAATACCAGGGGTTAGGGTTAATATCAGGGGTTAGGGTTAATACCAGGGGTTAGGGTTAATATTAGGGGTTAGGGTTAATACCAGAGGTTAGGGTTAGTATCAGGGTTTAGGGTTAGTATCAGGGGTTAGGGTTAGTATCAGGGGTTAGGGTTAATATAAGGGGTTAGTACCAGGGGTTAGGGTTAATATCAGGGGTTAGTACCAGGGGTTAGGGTTAATACCAGGGGTTAGGGTTAATATAAGGGGTTAGTACCAGGGTTTAGGGTTAGTATCAGGGGTTAGGGTTAGTATCAGGGGTTAGGGTTAATATAAGGGGTTAGTATCAGGGGTTAGGGTTAGTATCAGGGGTTAGGGTTAATATAAGGGGTTAGTATCAGGGGTTAGGGTTAGTATCAGGGTTTAGGTTTAGTATCAGGGGTTAGGGTTAATATCAGGGTTTAGGTTTAGTATCAGGGGTTAGGGTTAGTATCAGGGGTTAGGGTTAATATAAGGGGTTAGTATCAGGGGTTAGGGTTAGTATCAGGGGTTAGGGTTAATATAAGGGGTTTTGGTTAGTACCAGGGGTTAGGGTTAATATAAGGGGTTAGGGTTAGTACCAGGGATTAGTACCAGGGGTTAGGGTTAGTATCAGGGGTTAGGGTTAGTACCAGGGGTTAGGGTTAGTACCAGGGGTTAGTGTTAGTACCAGGGGTTAGGGTTAATATAAGGGGTTAGGATTAGGATTGTTTCTCCAACCTCTCCTGGTTTGTGTTCTGTATCTGTTTTCTGTCCTGGAAAGGAAGAGTAAAACTACTTAGAAAATTATTACTAACGTTGTTGTTTCGTTAATGACACCAGGGGTTAGGTTTAATATCAGGGGTTAGGGTTAGTACCAGGGGTTAGTGTTAGTACCAGGGGTTAGGGTTAGTACCAGGGGTTAGTGTTAGTACCAGGGGTTAGGGTTAATATCAGGGGTTAGGATTAGGATTGTTTCTCCAACCTCTCCTGGTTTGTGTTCTGTATCTGTTTTCTGTCCTGGAAGGGAAGAGTAAAACTACTTAGAAAATTATTACTAACGTTGTTGTTTCGTTAATGACACCAGGGGTTAGGGTTAATATCAGGGGTTAGGGTTAGTACCAGGGGTTAGGGTTAGTACCAGGGGTTAGGGTTAGTACCAGGGGTTAGTGTTAGTACCAGGGGTTAGGGTTAGTACCAGGGGTTAGGGTTAATATAAAGGGTTAGGATTAGGATTGTTTCTCCAACCTCTCCTGGTTTGTGTTCTGTATCTGTTTTCTGTCCTGGAAGGGAAGAGTAAAACTACTTAGAAAAGTATTACTAACGTTGTTGTTTCGTTAATGACACCAGGGGTTAGGGTTAGTACCAGGGGTTAGGGTTAATATCAGGGGTTAGGGTTAATATCAGGGGTTAGGGTTAATACTAGGGGTTAGGGTTAGTACCAGGGGTTAGGGTTAGTATCAGGGGTTAGGGTTAATACCAGGGGTTAGGGTTAGTACCAGGGGTTAGGGTTAATATCAGGGGTTAGGGTTAATACTAGGGGTTAGGTTTAATACCAGGGGTTAGGGTTAGTAACAGGGGTTAGGGTTAGTACCAGGGGTTAGGGTTAGTACCAGGGGTTAGGGTTAGTACCAGGGATTAGTACCAGGGGTTAGGGTTAATATCAGGGGTTAGGGTTAGTACCAGGGGTTAGGGTTAGTACCAGGGGTTAGTACCAGGGGTTAGGGTTAATATCAGAGGTTAGGGTTAGTACCAGGGGTTAGGGTTAGTACCAGGGGTTAGGGTTAGTACCAGGGGTTAGGGTTAGTACCAGGGGTTAGGGTTAATACCAGGGGTTAGGGTTAATATCAGGGGTTAGGGTTAATACCAGGGGTTAGGGTTAATATTAGGGGTTAGGGTTAATACCAGGGTTTAGGGTTAGTATCAGGGTTTAGGGTTAGTATCAGGGGTTAGGGTTAATACCAGGGGTTAGGGTTAGTACCAGGGTTTAGGGTTAGTATCAGGGGTTAGGGTTAGTATCAGGGGTTAGGGTTAATATAAGGGGTTAGTACCAGGGGTTAGGTTTAATACCAGGGGTTAGGGTTAGTAACAGGGGTTAGGTTTAGTACCAGGGGTTAGGGTTAGTACCAGGGGTTAGGGTTAGTACCAGGGATTAGTACCAGGGGTTAGGGTTAATATCAGGGGTTAGGGTTAGTACCAGGGGTTAGGGTTAGTACCAGGGGTTAGTACCAGGGGTTAGGGTTAATATCAGAGGTTAGGGTTAGTACCAGGGGTTAGGGTTAGTACCAGGGGTTAGGGTTAGTATCAGGGGTTAGGGTTAGTACCAGGGGTTAGGGTTAATACCAGGGGTTAGGGTTAATATCAGGGGTTAGGGTTAATACCAGGGGTTAGGGTTAATATTAGGGGTTAGGGTTAGTATCAGGGGTTAGGGTTAATACCAGGGGTTAGGGTTAGTACCAGGGTTTAGGGTTAGTATCAGGGGTTAGGGTTAGTATCAGGGGTTAGGGTTAATATAAGGGGTTAGTACCAGGGGTTAGGGTTAATACCAGCGGTTAGGGTTAATATCAGGGGTTAGGGTTAATACCAGGGGTTAGGGTTAATATTAGGGGTTAGGGTTAATACCAGGGGTTAGGGTTAGTATCAGGGTTTAGGGTTAGTATCAGGGGTTATGGTTAATACCAGGGGTTAGGGTTAGTACCAGGGTTTAGGGTTAGTATCAGGGGTTAGGGTTAGTATCAGGGGTTAGGGTTAATATAAGGGGTTAGTATCAGGGGTTAGGATTAGTATCAGGGGTTAGGGTTAGTATCAGGGGTTAGGGTTAATATAAGGGGTTAGTACCAGGGGTTAGGGTTAATATAAGGGGTTAGGGTTAATATCAGGGGCTAGGGTTAGTATCAGGGGTTAGGGTTAATATCAGGGTTTAGGGTTAGTATCAGGGGTTAGGGTTAGTATCAGGGGATAGGGTTAATATAAGGGGTTAGTATCAGGGGTTAGGGTTAGTATCAGGGGTTAGGGTTATTATAAGGGGTTAGTACCAGGGGTTAGGGTTAATATGAGGGGTTAGGGTTAGTACCAGGGGTTAGGGTTAGTACCAGGGATTAGTACCAGGGGTTAGGGTTAGTATCAGGGGTTAGGGTTAGTACCAGGGGTTAGGGTTAGTACCAGGGGTTAGTGTTAGTACCAGGGGTTAGGGTTAATATAAGGGGTTAGGATTAGGATTGTTTCTCCAACCTCTCCTGGTTTGTGTTCTGTATCTGTTTTCTGTCCTGGAAGGGAAGAGTAAAACTACTTAGAAAAGTATTACTAACGTTGTTGTTTCGTTAATGACACCAGGGGTTAGGGTTAGTACCAGGGGTTAGGGTTAATATCAGGGGTTAGGGTTAATATCAGGGGTTAGGGTTAGTACCAGGGGTTAGGGTTAGTACCAGGGGTTAGGGTTAGTACCAGGGGTTAGGATTAGGATTGTTTCTCCAACCTCTCCTGGTTTGTGTTCTGTATCTGTTTTCTGTCCTGGAAGGGAAGAGTAAAACTACTTAGAAAAGTATTACTAACGTTGTTGTTTCGTTAATGACACCAGGGGTTAGGGTTAGTACCAGGGGTTAGGGTTAATATCAGGGGTTAGGGTTAATATCAGGGGTTAGGGTTAGTACCAGGGGTTAGGGTTAGTACCAGGGGTTAGGGTTAATACCAGGGGTTAGGGTTAGTACCAGGGGTTAGGGTTAGTACCAGGGGTTAGGATTAGTACCAGGGATTAGTACCAGGGGTTAGGGTTAGTACCAGGGGTTAGGGTTAATATCAGGGGTTAGGGTTAGTACCAGGGGTTAGTGTTAGTACCAGGGGTTAGGGTTAGTACCAGGGGTTAGTGTTAGTACCAGGGGTTAGGGTTAATATCAGGGGTTAGGATTAGGATTGTTTCTCCAACCTCTCCTGGTTTGTGTTCTGCATCTGTTTTCTGTCCTGGAAGGGAAGAGTAAAACTACTTAGAAAATTATTACTAACGTTGTTGTTTCGTTAATGACACCAGGGGTTAGGGTTAGTACCAGGGGTTAGGGTTAGTACCAGGGGTTAGGGTTAGTACCAGGGGTTAGTGTTAGTACCAGGGGTTAGGGTTAATATAAGGGGTTAGGATTAGGATTGTTTCTCCAACCTCTCCTGGTTTGTGTTCTGTTTCTGTTTTCTGTCCTGGAAGGGAAGAGTAAAACTACTTAGAAAATTATTACTAACGTTGTTGTTTCGTTAATGACACCAGGGGTTAGGGTTAATATCAGGGGTTAGGGTTAGTACCAGGGGTTAGGGTTAGTACCAGGGGTTAGGGTTAGTACCAGGGGTTAGTGTTAGTACCAGGGGTTAGGGTTAGTACCAGGGGTTAGGGTTAATACCAGGGGTTAGTGTTAGTACCAGGGGTTAGGGTTAATATAAGGGGTTAGGATTAGGATTGTTTCTCCAACCTCTCCTGGTTTGTGTTCTGTATCTGTTTTCTGTCCTGGAAGGGAAGAGTAAAACTACTTAGAAAAGTATTACTAACGTTGTTGTTTCGTTAATGACACCAGGGGTTAGGGTTAGTACCAGGGGTTAGGGTTAATATCAGGGGTTAGGGTTAATATCAGGGGTTAGGGTTAGTACCAGGGGTTAGGGTTAGTACCAGGGGTTAGGGTTAGTACCAGGGGTTAGGATTAGGATTGTTTCTCCAACCTCTCCTGGTTTGTGTTCTGTATCTGTTTTCTGTCCTGGAAGGGAAGAGTAAAACTACTTAGAAAAGTATTACTAACGTTGTTGTTTCGTTAATGACACCAGGGGTTAGGGTTAGTACCAGGGGTTAGGGTTAATATCAGGGGTTAGGGTTAATATCAGGGGTTAGGGTTAGTACCAGGGGTTAGGGTTAGTACCAGGGGTTAGGGTTAATACCAGGGGTTAGGGTTAGTACCAGGGGTTAGGGTTAGTACCAGGGGTTAGGGTTAGTACCAGGGTTAGTACCAGGGGTTAGGGTTAGTACCAGGGATTAGTACCAGGGGTTAGGGTTAGTATCAGGGGTTAGGGTTAGTACCAGGGGTTAGGGTTAGTACCAGGGGTTAGTGTTAGTACCAGGGGTTAGGGTTAGTACCAGGGATTAGTACCAGGGGTTAGGGTTAATATCAGGGGTTAGGGTTAGTACCAGGGGTTAGGGTTAGTACCAGGGGTTAGTACCAGGGGTTAGGGTTAATATCAGAGGTTAGGGTTAGTACCAGGGGTTAGGGTTAGTACCAGGGGTTAGGGTTAGTATCAGGGGTTAGGGTTAGTACCAGGGGTTAGGGTTAATACCAGGGGTTAGGGTTAATATCAGGGGTTAGGGTTAATACCAGGGGTTAGGGTTAATATTAGGGGTTAGGGTTAATACCAGGGTTTAGGGTTAGTATCAGGGTTTAGGGTTAGTATCAGGGGTTAGGGTTAATACCAGGGGTTAGGGTTAGTACCAGGGTTTAGGGTTAGTATCAGGGGTTAGGGTTAGTATCAGGGGTTAGGGTTAATATAAGGGGTTAGTACCAGGGGTTAGGGTTAATACCAGCGGTTAGGGTTAATATCAGGGGTTAGGGTTAATACCAGGGGTTAGGGTTCATATTAGGGGTTAGGGTTAATACCAGGGGTTAGGGTTAGTATCAGGGTTTAGGGTTAGTATCAGGGGTTAGGGTTAATACCAGGGGTTAGGGTTAGTACCAGGGTTTAGGGTTAGTATCAGGGGTTAGGGTTAGTATCAGGGGTTAGGGTTAATATAAGGGGTTAGTATCAGGGGTTAGGATTAGTATCAGGGGTTAGGGTTAGTATCACGGGTTAGGGTTAATATAAGGGGTTAGTACCAGGGGTTAGGGTTAATATAAGGGGTTAGGGTTAATATCAGGGGCTAGGGTTAGTATCAGGGGTTAGGGTTAATATCAGGGTTTAGGGTTAGTATCAGGGGTTAGGGTTAGTATCAGGGGTTAGGGTTATTATAAGGGGTTAGTACCAGGGGTTAGGGTTAATATGAGGGGTTAGGGTTAGTACCAGGGGTTAGGGTTAGTACCAGGGATTAGTACCAGGGGTTAGGGTTAGTATCAGGGGTTAGGGTTAGTACCAGGGGTTAGGGTTAGTACCAGGGGTTAGTGTTAGTACCAGGGGTTAGGGTTAATATAAGGGGTTAGGATTAGGATTGTTTCTCCAACCTCTCCTGGTTTGTGTTCTGTATCTGTTTTCTGTCCTGGAAGGGAAGAGTAAAACTACTTAGAAAAGTATTACTAACGTTGTTGTTTCGTTAATGACACCAGGGGTTAGGGTTAGTACCAGGGGTTAGGGTTAATATCAGGGGTTACGGTTAATATCAGGGGTTAGGGTTAATACTAGGGGTTAGGGTTAGTACCAGGGGTTAGGGTTAGTATCAGGGGTTAGGGTTAATACCAGGGGTTAGGGTTAGTACCAGGGGTTAGGGTTAATATCAGGGGTTAGGGTTAGTATCAGGGGTTAGGGTTAATATAAGGGGTTAGTATCAGGGGTTAGGATTAGTATCAGGGGTTAGGGTTAGTATCAGGGGTTAGGGTTAATATAAGGGGTTAGTACCAGGGGTTAGGGTTAATATAAGGGGTTAGGGTTAATATCAGGGGCTAGGGTTAGTATCAGGGGTTAGGGTTAATATCAGGGTTTAGGGTTAGTATCAGGGGTTAGGGTTAGTATCAGGGGATAGGGTTAATATAAGGGGTTAGTATCAGGGGTTAGGGTTAGTATCAGGGGTTAGGGTTATTATAAGGGGTTAGTACCAGGGGTTAGGGTTAATATGAGGGGTTAGGGTTAGTACCAGGGGTTAGGGTTAGTACCAGGGATTAGTACCAGGGGTTAGGGTTAGTATCAGGGGTTAGGGTTAGTACCAGGGGTTAGGGTTAGTACCAGGGGTTAGTGTTAGTACCAGGGGTTAGGGTTAATATAAGGGGTTAGGATTAGGATTGTTTCTCCAACCTCTCCTGGTTTGTGTTCTGTATCTGTTTTCTGTCCTGGAAGGGAAGAGTAAAACTACTTAGAAAAGTATTACTAACGTTGTTGTTTCGTTAATGACACCAGGGGTTAGGGTTAGTACCAGGGGTTAGGGTTAATATCAGGGGTTAGTGTTAATATCAGGGGTTAGGGTTAGTACCAGGGGTTAGGGTTAGTACCAGGGGTTAGGGTTAGTACCAGGGGTTAGGATTAGGATTGTTTCTCCAACCTCTCCTGGTTTGTGTTCTGTATCTGTTTTCTGTCCTGGAAGGGAAGAGTAAAACTACTTAGAAAAGTATTACTAACGTTGTTGTTTCGTTAATGACACCAGGGGTTAGGGTTAGTACCAGGGGTTAGGGTTAATATCAGGGGTTAGGGTTAATATCAGGGGTTAGGGTTAGTACCAGGGGTTAGGGTTAGTACCAGGGGTTAGGGTTAATACCAGGGGTTAGGGTTAGTACCAGGGGTTAGGGTTAGTACCAGGGGTTAGGATTAGTACCAAGGATTAGTACCAGGGGTTAGGGTTAGTACCAGGGGTTAGGGTTAATATCAGGGGTTAGGGTTAGTACCAGGGGTTAGTGTTAGTACCAGGGGTTAGTATCAGGGGTTAGGATTAGTATCAGGGGTTAGGGTTAGTATCAGGGGTTAGGGTTAATATAAGGGGTTAGTACCAGGGGTTAGGGTTAATATAAGGGGTTAGGGTTAATATCAGGGGCTAGGGTTAGTATCAGGGGTTAGGGTTAATATCAGGGTTTAGGGTTAGTATCAGGGGTTAGGGTTAGTATCAGGGGATAGGGTTAATATAAGGGGTTAGTATCAGGGGTTAGGGTTAGTATCAGGGGTTAGGGTTATTATAAGGGGTTAGTACCAGGGGTTAGGGTTAATATGAGGGGTTAGGGTTAGTACCAGGGGTTAGGGTTAGTACCAGGGATTAGTACCAGGGGTTAGGGTTAGTATCAGGGGTTAGGGTTAGTACCAGGGGTTAGGGTTAGTACCAGGGGTTAGTGTTAGTACCAGGGGTTAGGGTTAATATAAGGGGTTAGGATTAGGATTGTTTCTCCAACCTCTCCTGGTTTGTGTTCTGTATCTGTTTTCTGTCCTGGAAGGGAAGAGTAAAACTACTTAGAAAAGTATTACTAACGTTGTTGTTTCGTTAATGACACCAGGGGTTAGGGTTAGTACCAGGGGTTAGGGTTAATATCAGGGGTTAGGGTTAGTACCAGGGGTTAGGGTTAGTACCAGGGGTTAGGGTTAGTACCAGGGGTTAGGATTAGGATTGTTTCTCCAACCTCTCCTGGTTTGTGTTCTGTATCTGTTTTCTGTCCTGGAAGGGAAGAGTAAAACTACTTAGAAAAGTATTACTAACGTTGTTGTTTCGTTAATGACACCAGGGGTTAGGGTTAGTACCAGGGGTTAGGGTTAATATCAGGGGTTAGGGTTAATATCAGGGGTTAGGGTTAGTACCAGGGGTTAGGGTTAGTACCAGGGGTTAGGGTTAATACCAGGGGTTAGGGTTAGTACCAGGGGTTAGGGTTAGTACCAGGGGTTAGGATTAGTACCAGGGATTAGTACCAGGGGTTAGGGTTAGTACCAGGGGTTAGGGTTAATATCAGGGGTTAGGGTTAGTACCAGGGGTTAGTGTTAGTACCAGGGGTTAGGGTTAGTACCAGGGGTTAGTGTTAGTACCAGGGGTTAGGGTTAATATCAGGGGTTAGGATTAGGATTGTTTCTCCAACCTCTCCTGGTTTGTGTTCTGCATCTGTTTTCTGTCCTGGAAGGGAAGAGTAAAACTACTTAGAAAATTATTACTAACGTTGTTGTTTCGTTAATGACACCAGGGGTTAGGGTTAGTACCAGGGGTTAGGGTTAGTACCAGGGGTTAGGGTTAGTACCAGGGGTTAGTGTTAGTACCAGGGGTTAGGGTTAATATAAGGGGTTAGGATTAGGATTGTTTCTCCAACCTCTCCTGGTTTGTGTTCTGTTTCTGTTTTCTGTCCTGGAAGGGAAGAGTAAAACTACTTAGAAAATTATTACTAACGTTGTTGTTTCGTTAATGACACCAGGGGTTAGGGTTAATATCAGGGGTTAGGGTTAGTACCAGGGGTTAGGGTTAGTACCAGGGGTTAGGGTTAGTACCAGGGGTTAGTGTTAGTACCAGGGGTTAGGGTTAGTACCAGGGGTTAGGGTTAATACCAGGGGTTAGTGTTAGTACCAGGGGTTAGGGTTAATATAAGTTGTTAGGATTAGGATTGTTTCTCCAACCTCTCCTGGTTTGTGTTCTGTATCTGTTTTCTGTCCTGGAAGGGAAGAGTAAAACTACTTAGAAAAGTATTACTAACGTTGTTGTTTCGTTAATGACACCAGGGGTTAGGGTTAGTACCAGGGGTTAGGGTTAATATCAGGGGTTAGGGTTAATATCAGGGGTTAGGGTTAGTACCAGGGGTTAGGGTTAGTACCAGGGGTTAGGGTTAGTACCAGGGGTTAGGATTAGGATTGTTTCTCCAACCTCTCCTGGTTTGTGTTCTGTATCTGTTTTCTGTCCTGGAAGGGAAGAGTAAAACTACTTAGAAAAGTATTACTAACGTTGTTGTTTCGTTAATGACACCAGGGGTTAGGGTTAGTACCAGGGGTTAGGGTTAATATCAGGGGTTAGGGTTAATATCAGGGGTTAGGGTTAGTACCAGGGGTTAGGGTTAGTACCAGGGGTTAGGGTTAATACCAGGGGTTAGGGTTAGTACCAGGGGTTAGGGTTAGTACCAGGGGTTAGGGTTAGTACCAGGGTTAGTACCAGGGGTTAGGGTTAGTACCAGGGATTAGTACCAGGGGTTAGGGTTAGTATCAGGGGTTAGGGTTAGTACCAGGGGTTAGGGTTAGTACCAGGGGTTAGTGTTAGTACCAGGGGTTAGGGTTAGTACCAGGGATTAGTACCAGGGGTTAGGGTTAATATCAGGGGTTAGGGTTAGTACCAGGGGTTAGGGTTAGTACCAGGGGTTAGTACCAGGGGTTAGGGTTAATATCAGAGGTTAGGGTTAGTACCAGGGGTTAGGGTTAGTACCAGGGGTTAGGGTTAGTATCAGGGGTTAGGGTTAGTACCAGGGGTTAGGGTTAATACCAGGGGTTAGGGTTAATATCAGGGGTTAGGGTTAATACCAGGGGTTAGGGTTAATATTAGGGGTTAAGGTTAATACCAGGGTTTAGGGTTAGTATCAGGGTTTAGGGTTAGTATCAGGGGTTAGGGTTAATACCAGGGGTTAGGGTTAGTACCAGGGTTTAGGGTTAGTATCAGGGGTTAGGGTTAGTATCAGGGGTTAGGGTTAATATAAGGGGTTAGTACCAGGGGTTAGGGTTAATACCAGCGGTTAGGGTTAATATCAGGGGTTAGGGTTAATACCAGGGGTTAGGGTTCATATTAGGGGTTTGGGTTAATACCAGGGGTTAGGGTTAGTATCAGGGTTTAGGGTTAGTATCAGGGGTTAGGGTTAATACCAGGGGTTAGGGTTAGTACCAGGGTTTAGGGTTAGTATCAGGGGTTAGGGTTAGTATCAGGGGTTAGGGTTAATATAAGGGGTTAGTATCAGGGGTTAGGATTAGTATCAGGGGTTAGGGTTAGTATCAGGGGTTAGGGTTAATATAAGGGGTTAGTACCAGGGGTTAGGGTTAATATAAGGGGTTAGGGTTAATATCAGGGGCTAGGGTTAGTATCAGGGGTTAGGGTTAATATCAGGGTTTAGGGTTAGTATCAGGGGTTAGGGTTAGTATCAGGGGACAGGGTTAATATAAGGGGTTAGTATCAGGGGTTAGGGTTAGTATCAGGGGTTAGGGTTATTATAAGGGGTTAGTACCAGGGGTTAGGGTTAATATGAGGGGTTAGGGTTAGTACCAGGGGTTAGGGTTAGTACCAGGGATTAGTACCAGGGGTTAGGGTTAGTATCAGGGGTTAGGGTTAGTACCAGGGGTTAGGGTTAGTACCAGGGGTTAGTGTTAGTACCAGGGGTTAGGGTTAATATAAGGGGTTAGGATTAGGATTGTTTCTCCAACCTCTCCTGGTTTGTGTTCTGTATCTGTTTTCTGTCCTGGAAGGGAAGAGTAAAACTACTTAGAAAAGTATTACTAACGTTGTTGTTTCGTTAATGACACCAGGGGTTAGGGTTAGTACCAGGGGTTAGGGTTAATATCAGGGGTTAGGGTTAATATCAGGGGTTAGGGTTAATACTAGGGGTTAGGGTTAGTACCAGGGGTTAGGGTTAGTATCAGGGGTTAGGGTTAATACCAGGGGTTAGGGTTAGTACCAGGGGTTAGGGTTAATATCAGGGGTTAGGGTTAATACTAGGGGTTAGGTTTAATACCAGGGGTTAGGGTTAGTACCAGGGGTTAGGGTTAGTACCAGGGGTTAGGGTTAGTACCAGGGATTAGTACCAGGGGTTAGGGTTAATATCATGGGTTAGGGTTAGTACCAGGGGTTAGGGTTAGTACCAGGGGTTAGTACCAGGGGTTAGGGTTAATATCAGAGGTTAGGGTTAGTACCAGGGGTTAGGGTTAGTACCAGGGGTTAGGGTTAGTATCAGGGGTTAGGGTTAGTACCAGGGGTTAGGGTTAATACCAGGGGTTAGGGTTAATATCAGGGGTTAGGGTTAATACCAGGGGTTAGGGTTAATATTAGGGGTTAGGGTTAGTATCAGGGGTTAGGGTTAATACCAGGGGTTAGGGTTAGTACCAGGGTTTAGGGTTAGTATCAGGGGTTAGGGTTAGTATCAGGGGTTAGGGTTAATATAAGGGGTTAGTACCAGGGGTTAGGGTTAATACCAGCGGTTAGGGTTAATATCAGGGGTTAGGGTTAATACCAGGGGTTAGGGTTAATATTAGGGGTTAGGGTTAATACCAGGGGTTAGGGTTAGTATCAGGGTTTAGGGTTAGTATCAGGGGTTAGGGTTAATACCAGGGGTTAGGGTTAGTACCAGGGTTTAGGGTTAGTATCAGGGGTTAGGGTTAGTATCAGGGGTTAGGGTTAATATAAGGGGTTAGTATCAGGGGTTAGGATTAGTATCAGGGGTTAGGGTTAGTATCAGGGGTTAGGGTTAATATAAGGGGTTAGTACCAGGGGTTAGGGTTAATATAAGGGGTTAGGGTTAATATCAGGGGCTAGGGTTAGTATCAGGGGTTAGGGTTAATATCAGGGTTTCAAATCAAAATCAAATCAAAATCAGTACCAGGGGTTAGGGTTAATACCAGGGGTTAGGGTTAGTACCAGGGTTTAGGGTTAGTATCAGGGGTTAGGGTTAGTATCAGGGGATAGGGTTAATATAAGGGGTTAGTATCAGGGGTTAGGGTTAGTATCAGGGGTTAGGGTTATTATAAGGGGTTAGTACCAGGGGTTAGGGTTAATATGAGGGGTTAGGGTTAGTACCAGGGGTTAGGGTTAGTACCAGGGATTAGTACCAGGGGTTAGGGTTAGTATCAGGGGTTAGGGTTAGTACCAGGGGTTAGGGTTAGTACCAGGGGTTAGTGTTAGTACCAGGGGTTAGAGTTAATACCAGGGGTTAGGGTTAATATCAGGGGTTAGGGTTAATATCAGGGGTTAGGGTTAGTACCAGGGGTTAGGATTAGGATTGTTTCTCCAACCTCTCCTGGTTTGTGTTCTGTATCTGTTTTCTGTCCTGGAAGGGAAGAGTAAAACTACTTAGAAAAGTATTACTAACGTTGTTGTTTCGTTAATGACACCAGGGGTTAGGGTTAGTACCAGGGGTTAGGGTTAATATCAGGGGTTAGGGTTAATATCAGGGGTTAGGGTTAGTACCAGGGGTTAGGGTTAGTACCAGGGGTTAGGGTTAGTACCAGGGGTTAGGATTAGGATTGTTTCTCCAACCTCTCCTGGTTTGTGTTCTGTATCTGTTTTCTGTCCTGGAAGGGAAGAGTAAAACTACTTAGAAAAGTATTACTAACGTTGTTGTTTCGTTAATGACACCAGGGGTTAGGGTTAGTACCAGGGGTTAGGGTTAATATCAGGGGTTAGGGTTAATATCAGGGGTTAGGGTTAGTACCAGGGGTTAGGGTTAGTACCAGGGGTTAGGGTTAATACCAGGGGTTAGGGTTAGTACCAGGGGTTAGGGTTAGTACCAGGGGTTAGGATTAGTACCAGGGATTAGTACCAGGGGTTAGGGTTAGTACCAGGGGTTAGGGTTAATATCAGGGGTTAGGGTTAGTACCAGGGGTTAGTGTTAGTACCAGGGGTTAGGGTTAGTACCAGGGGTTAGTGTTAGTACCAGGGGTTAGGGTTAATATCAGGGGTTAGGATTAGGATTGTTTCTCCAACCTCTCCTGGTTTGTGTTCTGCATCTGTTTTCTGTCCTGGAAGGGAAGAGTTAAACTACTTAGAAAATTATTACTAACGTTGTTGTTTCGTTAATGACACCAGGGGTTAGGGTTAGTACCAGGGGTTAGGGTTAGTACCAGGGGTTAGGGTTAGTACCAGGGGTTAGTGTTAGTACCAGGGGTTAGGGTTAATATAAGGGGTTAGGATTAGGATTGTTTCTCCAACCTCTCCTGGTTTGTGTTCTGTTTCTGTTTTCTGTCCTGGAAGGGAAGAGTAAAACTACTTAGAAAATTATTACTAACGTTGTTGTTTCGTTAATGACACCAGGGGTTAGGGTTAATATCAGGGGTTAGGGTTAGTACCAGGGGTTAGGGTTAGTACCAGGGGTTAGGGTTAGTACCAGGGGTTAGTGTTAGTACCAGGGGTTAGGGTTAGTACCAGGGGTTAGGGTTAATACCAGGGGTTAGTGTTAGTACCAGGGGTTAGGGTTAATATAAGGGGTTAGGATTAGGATTGTTTCTCCAACCTCTCCTGGTTTGTGTTCTGTATCTGTTTTCTGTCCTGGAAGGGAAGAGTAAAACTACTTAGAAAAGTATTACTAACGTTGTTGTTTCGTTAATGACACCAGGGGTTAGGGTTAGTACCAGGGGTTAGGGTTAGTACCAGGGGTTAGGGTTAGTACCAGGGGTTAGGGTTAGTACCAGGGGTTAGGGTTAGTACCAGGGATTAGTGTTAGTACCAGGGGTTAGGATTAGTACCAGGGGTTAGGGTTAATATCAGGGGTTAGGGTTAGTACCAGGGATTAGTGTTAGTACCAGGGGTTAGGATTAGTACCAGGGGTTAGGGTTAGTACCAGGGGTTAGGGTTAGTACCAGGGGTTAGGGTTAGTACCAGGGGTTAGGGTTAGTACCAGGGGTTAGTGTTAGTACCAGGGGTTAGAGTTAATACCAGGGGTTAGGGTTAATATCAGGGGTTAGGGTTAATATCAGGGGTTAGGGTTAGTACCAGGGGTTAGGTTTAGTACCAGGGGTTAGGGTTAGTACCAGGGGGTAGGGTTAGTACCAGGGATTAGTACCAGGGGTTAGGGTTAATACCAGGGGTTAGGGTTAGTACCAGGGGTTAGGGTTAGTATCAGGGGTTAGGGTTAGTACCAGGGGTTAGGGTTAGTACCAGGGGTTAGTGTTAGTACCAGGGGTTAGGATTAGGATTGTTTCTCCAACCTCTCCTGGTTTGTGTTCTGTATCTGTTTTCTGTCCTGGAAGGGAAGAGTAAAACTACTTAGAGAAGTATTACTAACGTTGTTGTTTCGTTAATGACACCAGGGGTTAGGGTTAATACCAGGGGTTAGGGATAATATCAGGGGTTAGGGTTAATATCAGGGGTTAGGGTTAGTACCAGGGGTTAGGGTTAGTACCAGGGGTTAGGGTTAGTACCAGGGGTTAGGGTTAATATCAGGGGTTAGGGTTAGTACCAGGGGTTAGTGTTAGTACCAGGGGTTAGGGTTAGTACCAGGGGTTAGGATTGGGATTGTTTCTCCAACCTCTCCTGGTTTGTGTTCTGTATCTGTTTTCTGTCCTGGAAGGGAAGAGTAAAACTACTTAGAAAAGTATTACTAACGTTGTTGTTTCGTTAATGACTCCAGGGGTTAGGGTTAGTACCAGGGGTTAGGGTTAATATCAGGGGTTAGGGTTAATGTCAGGGGTTAGTGTTAGTACCAGGGGTTAGGGTTAGTACCAGGGGTTAGGGTTAATACCAGGGGTTAGGGTTAGTACCAGGGGTTAGGGTTAGTACCAGGGGTTAGTGTTAGTACCAGGGGTTAGGGTTAGTACCAGGGGTTAGGGTTAGTACCAGGGGTTAGGGTTAGTACCAGGGGTTAGTGTTAATATAAGGGGTTAGGATTAGTACCAGGGGTTAGGGTTCATATCAGGGGTTAGGGTTAGTACCAGGGGTTAGGGTTAGTACCAGGGGTTAGGGTTAGTACCAGGGGTTAGGGTTAGTACCAGGGATTAGTACCAGGGGTTAGGGTTAGTACCAGGGGTTAGGGTTAGTACCAGGGGTTAGGGTTAGTACCAGGGATTAGTACCAGGGGTTAGGGTTAGTACCAGGGGTTAGGGTTAGTACCAGGGGTTAGGGTTAGTACCAGGGGTTAGTGTTAGTACCAGGGGTTAGGGTTAATATAAGGGGTTAGGATTAGGATTGTTTCTCCAACCTCTCCTGGTTTGTGTTGTGTATCTGTTTTCTGTCCTGGAAGGGAAGACTTAGAAAATTATTACTAGGGTTAATAGGGTTAGGGTTAATATAAGGGGTTAGGATTAGGATTGTTTCTCCAACCTCTCCTGGTTTGTGTTGTGTATCTGTTTTCTGTCCTGGAAGGGACTACTTAGAAAATTATTACTAACGTTGTTGTTTCGTTAATGACACCAGGGGTTAGGGTTAATATCAGGGGTTAGGGTTAGTACCAGGGGTTAGGGTTAGTACCAGGGGTTAGTGTTAGTACCAGGGGTTAGGGTTAGTACCAGGGGTTAGGGTTAATATCAGGGGTTAGGGTTAGTACCAGGGGTTAGGGTTAGTACCAGGGGTTAGTGTTAGTACCAGGGGTTAGGGTTAATACCAGGGGTTAGGGTTAGTACCAGGGGTTAGGGTTAGTACCAGGGGTTAGGGTTAATATCAGGGGTTAGGGTTAGTACCAAGGGGTTAGGGTTAGTACCAGGGGTTAGGGTTAGTACCAGGGGTTAGGGTTAGTACCAGGGGTTAGTGTTAGTACCAGGGGTTAGGGTTAATATAAGGGGTTAGGATTAGGATTGTTTCTCCAACCTCTCCTGGTTTGTGTTGTGTATCTGTTTTCTGTCCTGGAAGGGAAGACTTAGAAAATTATTACTAGGGTTAATAGGGTTAGGGTTAATATAAGGGGTTAGGATTAGGATTGTTTCTCCAACCTCTCCTGGTTTGTGTTGTGTATCTGTTTTCTGTCCTGGAAGGGACTACTTAGAAAATTATTACTAACGTTGTTGTTTCGTTAATGACACCAGGGGTTAGGGTTAATATCAGGGGTTAGGGTTAGTACCAGGGGTTAGGGTTAGTACCAGGGGTTAGTGTTAGTACCAGGGGTTAGGGTTAGTACCAGGGGTTAGGGTTAATATCAGGGGTTAGGGTTAGTACCAGGGGTTAGGGTTAGTACCAGGGGTTAGTGTTAGTACCAGGGGTTAGGGTTAATACCAGGGGTTAGGGTTAGTACCAGGGGTTAGGGTTAGTACCAGGGGTTAGGGTTAATATCAGGGGTTAGGGTTAGTACCAGGGGTTAGGGTTAGTACCAGGGGTTAGGGTTAGTACCAGGGGTTAGGGTTAGTACCAGGGGTTAGGGTTAATACCAGGGGTTAGTGTTAGTACCAGGGGTTAGGGTTAATATAAGGGGTTAGGATTAGGATTGTTTCTCCAACCTCTCCTGGTTTGTGTTCTGTATCTGTTTTCTGTCCTGGAAGGGAAGAGTAAAACTACTTAGAAAAGTATTACTAACGTTGTTGTTTCGTTAATGACAACAGGGGTTAGGGTTAGTACCAGGGGTTAGGGTTTATATCAGGGGTTAGTGTTTGTACCAGGGGTTAGGGTTAGTACCAGGGGTTAGGGTTAATACCAGGGGTTAGTGTTAGTACCAGGGGTTAGGGTTAATATAAGGGGTTAGGATTAGGATTGTTTCTCCAACCTCTCCTGGTTTGTGTTCTGTATCTGTTTGCTGTCCTGGAAGGGAAGAGTAAAACTACTTAGAAAATTATTAGTAACGTTGTTGTTTCGTTAATGACACCAGGGGTTAGGGTTAGTACCAGGGGTTAGGGTTAGTACCAGGGATTAGTACCAGGGGTTAGGGTTAGTACCAGGGGTTAGGGTTAGTACCAGGGGTTAGGGTTAGTACCAGGGGTTAGTGTTAGTACCAGGGGTTAGGGTTAATATAAGGGGTTAGGATTAGGATTGTTTCTCCAACCTCTCCTGGTTTGTGTTGTGTATCTGTTTTCTGTCCTGGAAGGGAAGACTTAGAAAATTATTACTAGGGTTAATAGGGTTAGGGTTAATATAAGGGGTTAGGATTAGGATTGTTTCTCCAACCTCTCCTGGTTTGTGTTGTGTATCTGTTTTCTGTCCTGGAAGGGACTACTTAGAAAATTATTACTAACGTTGTTGTTTCGTTAATGACACCAGGGGTTAGGGTTAATATCAGGGGTTAGGGTTAGTACCAGGGGTTAGGGTTAGTACCAGGGGTTAGTGTTAGTACCAGGGGTTAGGGTTAGTACCAGGGGTTAGGGTTAATATCAGGGGTTAGGGTTAGTACCAGGGGTTAGGGTTAGTACCAGGGGTTAGTGTTAGTACCAGGGGTTAGGGTTAATACCAGGGGTTAGGGTTAGTACCAGGGGTTAGGGTTAGTACCAGGGGTTAGGGTTAATATCAGGGGTTAGGGTTAGTACCAGGGGTTAGGGTTAGTACCAGGGGTTAGGGTTAGTACCAGGGGTTAGGGTTAGTACCAGGGGTTAGTGTTAGTACCAGGGGTTAGGGTTAATATAAGGGGTTAGGATTAGGATTGTTTCTCCAACCTCTCCTGGTTTGTGTTGTGTATCTGTTTTCTGTCCTGGAAGGGAAGACTTAGAAAATTATTACTAGGGTTAATAGGGTTAGGGTTAATATAAGGGGTTAGGATTAGGATTGTTTCTCCAACCTCTCCTGGTTTGTGTTGTGTATCTGTTTTCTGTCCTGGAAGGGACTACTTAGAAAATTATTACTAACGTTGTTATTTCGTTAATGACACCAGGGGTTAGGGTTAATATCAGGGGTTAGGGTTAGTACCAGGGGTTAGGGTTAGTACCAGGGGTTAGTGTTAGTACCAGGGGTTAGGGTTAGTACCAGGGGTTAGGGTTAATATCAGGGGTTAGGGTTAGTACCAGGGGTTAGGGTTAGTACCAGGGGTTAGTGTTAGTACCAGGGGTTAGGGTTAATACCAGGGGTTAGGGTTAGTACCAGGGGTTAGGGTTAGTACCAGGGGTTAGGGTTAATATCAGGGGTTAGGGTTAGTACCAGGGGTTAGGGTTAGTACCAAGGGTTAGGGTTAATATCAGGGGTTAGGGTTAGTACCAGGGGTTAGGGTTAGTACCAGGGGTTAGGGTTAGTACCAGGGGTTAGGGTTAATACCAGGGGTTAGTGTTAGTACCAGGGGTTAGGGTTAATATAAGGGGTTAGGATTAGGATTGTTTCTCCAACCTCTCCTGGTTTGTGTTCTGTATCTGTTTTCTGTCCTGGAAGGGAAGAGTAAAACTACTTAGAAAAGTATTACTAACGTTGTTGTTTCGTTAATGACAACAGGGGTTAGGGTTAGTACCAGGGGTTAGGGTTTATATCAGGGGTTAGTGTTTGTACCAGGGGTTAGGGTTAGTACCAGGGGTTAGGGTTAATACCAGGGGTTAGTGTTAGTACCAGGGGTTAGGGTTAATATAAGGGGTTAGGATTAGGATTGTTTCTCCAACCTCTCCTGGTTTGTGTTCTGTATCTGTTTGCTGTCCTGGAAGGGAAGAGTAAAACTACTTAGAAAATTATTAGTAACGTTGTTGTTTCGTTAATGACACCAGGGGTTAGGGTTAGTACCAGGGGTTAGGGTTAGTACCAGGGGTTAGTGTTAGTACCAGGGGTTAGGGTTAATATAAGGGGTTAGGATTAGGATTGTTTCTCCAACCTCTCCTGGTTTGTGTTCTGTATCTGTTTTCTGTCCTGGAAGGGAAGAGTAAAACTACTTAGAAAAGTATTACTAAAGTTGTTGTTTCGTTAATGACACCAGGGGTTAGGGTTAGTACCAGGGGTTAGGGTTAATATCAGGGGTTAGGGTTAATATCAGGGGTTAGGGTTAGTACCAGGGGTTAGGGTTAGTACCAGGGGTTAGGGTTAATACCAGGGGTTAGGGTTAGTACCAGGGGTTAGGGTTAGTACCAGGGGTTAGGGTTAGTACCAGGGGTTCGAGTTAGTACCAGGGGTTAGGGTTAATATCAGGGGTTAGGGTTAGTACCAGGGGTTAGGGTTAGTACCAGGGGTTAGGGTTAGTACCAGGGGTTAGTGTTAGTACCAGGGGTTAGGGTTAATATAAGGGGTTAGGATTAGGATTGTTTCTCCAACCTCTCCTGGTTTGTGTTCTGTATCTGTTTTCTGTCCTGGAAGGGAAGAGTAAAACTACTTAGAAAAGTATTACTAACGTTGTTGTTTCGTTAATGACACCAGGGGTTAGGGTTAGTACCAGGGGTTAGGGTTAGTACCAGGGGTTAGGGTTAGTACCAGGGGTTAGGGTTAGTACCAGGGGTTAGGGTTAGTACCAGGGATTAGTGTTAGTACCAGGGGTTAGGATTAGTACCAGGGGTTAGGGTTAATATCAGGGGTTAGGGTTAGTACCAGGGATTAGTGTTAGTACCAGGGGTTAGGGTTAGTACCAGGGGTTAGGGTTAGTACCAGGGGTTAGGGTTAGTACCAGGGGTTAGGGTTAGTACCAGGGGTTAGTGTTAGGACCAGGGGTTAGGGTTAATACCAGGGGTTAGGGTTAATATCAGGGGTTAGGGTTAATATCAGGGGTTAGGGTTAGTACCAGGGGTTAGGTTTAGTACCAGGGGTTAGGGTTAGTACCAGGGGGTAGGGTTAGTACCAGGGATTAGTACCAGGGGTTAGGGTTAATACCAGGGGTTAGGGTTAGTACCAGGGGTTAGGGTTAGTATCAGGGGTTAGTGTTAGTACCAGGGGTTAGGATTAGGATTGTTTCTCCAACCTCTCCTGGTTTGTGTTCTGTATCTGTTTTCTGTCCTGGAAGGGAAGAGTAAAACTACTTAGAAAAGTATTACTAACGTTGTTGTTTCGTTAATGACACCAGGGGTTAGGGTTAATACCAGGGGTTAGGGATAATATCAGGGGTTAGGGTTAATATCAGGGGTTAGGGTTAGTACCAGGGGTTAGGGTTAGTACCAGGGGTTAGGGTTAGTACCAGGGGTTAGGGTTAATATCAGGGGTTAGGGTTAGTACCAGGGGTTAGTGTTAGTACCAGGGGTTAGGGTTAGTACCAGGGGTTAGGATTAGGATTGTTTCTCCAACCTCTCCTGGTTTGTGTTCTGTATCTGTTTTCTGTCCTGGAAGGGAAGAGTAAAACTACTTAGAAAAGTATTACTAACGTTGTTGTTTCGTTAATGACACCAGGGGTTAGGGTTAGTACCAGGGGTTAGGGTTAGTACCAGGGGTTAGGGTTAGTACCAGGGGTTAGGGTTAGTACCAGGGATTAGTGTTAGTACCAGGGGTTAGGATTAGTACCAGGGGTTAGGGTTAATATCAGGGGTTAGGGTTAGTACCAGGGATTAGTGTTAGTACCAGGGGTTAGGATTAGTACCAGGGGTTAGGGTTAGTACCAGGGGTTAGGGTTAGTACCAGGGGTTAGGGTTAGTACCAGGGGTTAGGGTTAGTACCAGGGGTTAGTGTTAGTACCAGGGGTTAGGGTTAATACCAGGGGTTAGTGTTAATATCAGGGGTTAGGGTTAATATCAGGGGTTAGGGTTAGTACCAGGGGTTAGGTTTAGTACCAGGGGTTAGGGTTAGTACCAGGGGGTAGGGTTAGTACCAGGGATTAGTACCAGGGGT
The DNA here is from genome assembly GCF_045791955.1 of Oncorhynchus clarkii lewisi. Classification (NCBI taxonomy): domain Eukaryota; kingdom Metazoa; phylum Chordata; class Actinopteri; order Salmoniformes; family Salmonidae; genus Oncorhynchus; species Oncorhynchus clarkii. The sequence continues at coordinate 45,934,732 of NC_092175.1, read as the reverse complement.
TAGGGTTAATACCAGGGGTTAGGGTTAGTACCAGGGGTTAGGGTTAGTATCAGGGGTTAGGGTTAGTACCAGGGGTTAGGGTTAGTACCAGGGGTTAGTGTTAGTACCAGGGGTTAGGATTAGGATTGTTTCTCCAACCTCTCCTGGTTTGTGTTCTGTATCTGTTTTCTGTCCTGGAAGGGAAGAGTAAAACTACTTAGAAAAGTATTACTAACGTTGTTGTTTCGTTAATGACACCAGGGGTTAGGGTTAATACCAGGGGTTAGGGATAATATCAGGGGTTAGGGTTAATATCAGGGGTTAGGGTTAGTACCAGGGGTTAGGGTTAGTACCAGGGGTTAGGGTTAGTACCAGGGGTTAGGGTTAATATCAGGGGTTAGGGTTAGTACCAGGGGTTAGTGTTAGTACCAGGGGTTAGGGTTAGTACCAGGGGTTAGGATTAGGATTGTTTCTCCAACCTCTCCTGGTTTGTGTTCTGTATCTGTTTTCTGTCCTGGAAGGGAAGAGTAAAACTACTTAGAAAAGTATTACTAACGTTGTTGTTTCGTTAATGACTCCAGGGGTTAGGGTTAGTACCAGGGGTTAGGGTTAATATCAGGGGTTAGGGTTAATGTCAGGGGTTAGTGTTAGTACCAGGGGTTAGGGTTAGTACCAGGGGTTAGGGTTAATACCAGGGGTTAGGGTTAGTACCAGGGGTTAGGGTTAGTACCAGGGGTTAGTGTTATTACCAGGGGTTAGGGTTAGTACCAGGGGTTAGGGTTAGTACCAGGGGTTAGGGTTAGTACCAGGGGTTAGTGTTAATATAAGGGGTTAGGATTAGTACCAGGGGTTAGGGTTCATATCAGGGGTTAGGGTTAGTACCAGGGGTTAGGGTTAGTACCAGGGGTTAGGGTTAGTACCAGGGGTTAGGATTAGTACCAGGGGTTAGGGTTAGTACCAGGGGTTAGGGTTAGTACCAGGGGTTAGGGTTAGTACCAGGGGTTAGTGTTAGTACCAGGGGTTAGGTTTAGTACCAGGGGTTAGGTTTAGTACCAGGGGTTAGGGTTAATACCAGGGGTTAGGGTTAGTACCAGGGGTTAGGTTTAGTACCAGGGGTTAGGGTTAATACCAGGGGTTAGGGTTAGTATCAGGGGTTAGGGTTAGTACCAGGTGTTAGGGTTAGTACCAGGGGTTAGTGTTAGTACCAGGGGTTAGGGTTAGTACCAGGGGTTAGGGTTAATATAAGGGGTTAGGATTAGGATTGTTTCTCCAACCTCTCCTGGTTTGTGTTCTGTATCTGTTTTCTGTCCTGGAAGGGAAGAGTAAAACTACTTAGAAAAGTATTACTAACGTTGTTGTTTCGTTAATGACACCAGGGGTTAGGGTTAATATCAGGGGTTAGGGTTAGTACCAGGGGTTAGTGTTAGTAACAGGGGTTAGTGTTAGTACCAGGGGTTAGTGTTAGTACCAGGGGTTAGGGTTAGTACCAGGGGTTAGTGTTAGTACCAGGGGTTAGGGTTAATATAAGGGGTTAGGATTAGGATTGTTTCTCCAACCTCTCCTGGTTTGTGTTCTGTTTCTGTTTTCTGTCCTGGAAGGGAAGAGTAAAACTACTTAGAAAATTATTACTAACGTTGTTGTTTCGTTAATGACACCAGGGGTTAGGGTTAATATCAGTGGTTAGGGTTAATATCAGGGGTTAGGGTTAGTACCAGGGGTTAGGGTTGGTACCAGGGGTTAGGGTTAGTACCAGGGGTTAGTGTTAGTACCAGGGGTTAGGGTTAGTACCAGGGGTTAGGGTTAATACCAGGGGTTAGTGTTAGTACCAGGGGTTAGGGTTAATATAAGGGGTTAGGATTAGGATTGTTTCTCCAACCTCTCCTGGTTTGTGTTCTGTATCTGTTTTCTGTCCTGGAAGGGAAGAGTAAAACTACTTAGAAAAGTATTACTAACGTTGTTGTTTCGTTAATGACACCAGGGGTTAGGGTTAGTACCAGGGGTTAGGGTTAATATCAGGGGTTAGGGTTAATATCAGGGGTTAGGGTTAGTACCAGGGGTTAGGGTTAGTACCAGGGGTTAGGGTTAGTACCAGGGGTTAGGATTAGGATTGTTTCTCCAACCTCTCCTGGTTTGTGTTCTGTATCTGTTTTCTGTCCTGGAAGGGAAGAGTAAAACTACTTAGAAAAGTATTACTAACGTTGTTGTTTCGTTAATGACACCAGGGGTTAGGGTTAGTACCAGGAGTTAGGGTTAATATCAGGGGTTAGGGTTAATATCAGGGGTTAGGGTTAGTACCAGGGGTTAGGGTTAGTACCAGGGGTTAGGGTTAATACCAGGGGTTAGGGTTAGTACCAGGGGTTAGGGTTAGTACCAGGGGTTAGGGTTAGTACCAGGGGTTAAGGTTAGTACCAGGGGTTAGGGTTAGTACCAGGGGTTAGGGTTAGTACCAGGGGTTAGGGTTAGTACCAGGGATTAGTGTTAGTACCAGGGGTTAGGATTAGTACCAGGGGTTAGGGTTAATATCAGGGGTTAGGGTTAGTACCAGGGATTAGTGTTAGTACCAGGGGTTAGGATTAGTACCAGGGGTTAGGGTTAGTACCAGGGGTTAGGATTAGTACCAGGGGTTAGGGTTAGTACCAGGGGTTAGGGTTAGTACCAGGGGTTAGTGTTAGTACCAGGGGTTAGGGTTAATACCAGGGGTTAGGGTTAATATCAGGGGTAAGGGTTAATATCAGGGGTTAGGGTTAGTACCAGGGGTTAGGTTTAGTACCAGGGGTTAGGGTTAGTACCAGGGGGTAGGGTTAGTACCAGGGATTAGTACCAGGGGTTAGGGTTAATACCAGGGGTTAGGGTTAGTACCAGGGGTTAGGGTTAGTATCAGGGGTTAGGGTTAGTACCAGGGGTTAGGGTTAGTACCAGGGGTTAGTGTTAGTACCAGGGGTTAGGATTAGGATTGTTTCTCCAACCTCTCCTGGTTTGTGTTCTGTATCTGTTTTCTGTCCTGGAAGGGAAGAGTAAAACTACTTAGAAAAGTATTACTAACGTTGTTGTTTCGTTAATGACACCAGGGGTTAGGGTTAATACCAGGGGTTAGGGATAATATCAGGGGTTAGGGTTAATATCAGGGGTTAGGGTTAGTACCAGGGGTTAGGGTTAGTACCAGGGGTTAGGGTTAGTACCAGGGGTTAGGGTTAATATCAGGGGTTAGGGTTAGTACCAGGGGTTAGTGTTAGTACCAGGGGTTAGGGTTAGTACCAGGGGTTAGGATTAGGAATGTTTCTCCAACCTCTCCTGGTTTGTGTTCTGTATCTGTTTTCTGTCCTGGAAGGGAAGAGTAAAACTACTTAGAAAATTATTACTAACGTTGTTGTTTCGTTAATGACTCCAGGGGTTAGGGTTAGTACCAGGGGTTAGGGTTAATATCAGGGGTTAGGGTTAATGTCAGGGGTTAGTGTTAGTACCAGGGGTTAGGGTTAGTACCAGGGGTTAGGGTTAATACCAGGGGTTAGGGTTAGTACCAGGGGTTAGGGTTAGTACCAGGGGTTAGTGTTAGTACCAGGGGTTAGGGTTAGTACCAGGGGTTAGGGTTAGTACCAGGGGTTAGGGTTAGTACCAGGGGTTAGTGTTAATATAAGGGGTTAGGATTAGTACCAGGGGTTAGGGTTCATATCAGGGGTTAGGGTTAGTACCAGGGGTTAGGGTTAGTACCAGGGGTTAGGGTTAGTACCAGGGGTTAGGATTAGTACCAGGGGTTAGGGTTAGTACCAGGGGTTAGTGTTAGTACCAGGGGTTAGGGTTAGTACCAGGGTTAGTGTTAGTACCAGGGGTTAGGGTTAGTACCAGGGGTTAGGGTTAGTACCAGGGGTTAGGGTTAGTACCAGGGGTTAGTGTTAGTACCAGGGGTTAGGTTTAGTACCAGGGGTTAGGGTTAGTACCAGGGGTTAGGGTTAATACCAGGGGTTAGGGTTAGTACCAGGGGTGAGGTTTAGTACCAGGGGTTAGGGTTAATACCAGGGGTTAGGGTTAGTATCAGGGGTTAGGGTTAGTATCAGGTGTTAGGGTTAGTACCAGGGGTTAGTGTTAGTACCAGGGGTTAGGGTTAGTACCAGGGGTTAGGGTTAATATAAGGGGTTAGGATTAGGATTGTTTCTCCAACCTCTCCTGGTTTGTGTTCTGTATCTGTTTTCTGTCCTGGAAGGGAAGAGTAAAACTACTTAGAAAAGTATTACTAACGTTGTTGTTTCGTTAATGACACCAGGGGTTAGGGTTAATATCAGTGGTTAGGGTTAATATCAGGGGTTAGGGTTAGTACCAGGGGTTAGGGTTGGTACCAGGGGTTAGGGTTAGTACCAGGGGTTAGTGTTAGTACCAGGGGTTAGGGTTAGTACCAGGGGTTAGGGTTAATACCAGGGGTTAGTGTTAGTACCAGGGGTTAGGGTTAATATAAGGGGTTAGGATTAGGATTGTTTCTCCAACCTCTCCTGGTTTGTGTTCTGTATCTGTTTTCTGTCCTGGAAGGGAAGAGTAAAACTACTTAGAAAAGTATTACTAACATTGTTGTTTCGTTAATGACACCAGGGGTTAGGGTTAGTACCAGGGGTTAGGGTTAATATCAGGGGTTAGGGTTAATATCAGGGGTTAGGGTTAGTACCAGGGGTTAGGGTTAGTACCAGGGGTTAGGGTTAGTACCAGGGGTTAGGATTAGGATTGTTTCTCCAACCTCTCCTGGTTTGTGTTCTGTATCTGTTTTCTGTCCTGGAAGGGAAGAGTAAAACTACTTAGAAAAGTATTACTAACGTTGTTGTTTCGTTAATGACACCAGGGGTTAGGGTTAGTACCAGGAGTTAGGGTTAATATCAGGGGTTAGGGTTAATATCAGGGGTTAGGGTTAGTACCAGGGGTTAGGGTTAGTACCAGGGGTTAGGGTTAATACCAGGGGTTAGGGTTAGTACCAGGGGTTAGGGTTAGTACCAGGGGTTAGGGTTAGTACCAGGGGTTAGGGTTAGTACCAGGGGTTAGGGTTAGTACCAGGGATTAGTACCAGGGGTTAGGGTTAATACCAGGGGTTAGGGTTAGTACCAGGGGTTAGGGTTAGTACCAGGGGTTAGGGTTAGTACCAGGGGTTAGGGTTAATATCAGGGGTTAGGGTTAGTACCAGGGGTTAGGGTTAGTACCAGGGGTTAGGGTTAGTACCAGGGGTTAGTGTTAGTACCAGGGGTTAGGGTTAATATAAGGGGTTAGGATTATGATTGTTTCTCCAACCTCTACTGGTTTGTGTTCTGTATCTGTTTTCTGTCCTGGAAGGGAAGAGTAAAACTACTTAGAAAAGTATTACTAACGTTGTTGTTTCGTTAATGACACCAGGGGTTAGGGTTAATACCAGGGGTTAGGGATAATATCAGGGGTTAGGGTTAATATCAGGGGTTAGGGTTAGTACCAGGGGTTAGGGTTAGTACCAGGGGTTAGGGTTAGTACCAGGGGTTAGGGTTAATATCAGGGGTTAGGGTTAGTACCAGGGGTTAGTGTTAGTACCAGGGGTTAGGGTTAGTACCAGGGGTTAGGATTAGGATTGTTTCTCCAACCTCTCCTGGTTTGTGTTCTGTATCTGTTTTCTGTCCTGGAAGGGAAGAGTAAAACTACTTAGAAAAGTATTACTAACGTTGTTGTTTCGTTAATGACTCCAGGGGTTAGGGTTAGTACCAGGGGTTAGGGTTAATATCAGGGGTTAGGGTTAATGTCAGGGGTTAGTGTTAGTACCAGGGGTTAGGGTTAGTACCAGGGGTTAGGGTTAATACCAGGGGTTAGGGTTAGTACCAGGGGTTAGGGTTAGTACCAGGGGTTAGTGTTAGTACCAGGGGTTAGGGTTAGTACCAGGGGTTAGGGTTAGTACCAGGGGTTAGGGTTAGTACCAGGGGTTAGTGTTAATATAAGGGGTTAGGATTAGTACCAGGGGTTAGGGTTCATATCAGGGGTTAGGGTTAGTACCAGGGGTTAGGGTTAGTACCAGGGGTTAGGGTTAGTACCAGGGGTTAGGATTAGTACCAGGGGTTAGTGTTAGTACCAGGGGTTAGGGTTAATATAAGGGGTTAGGATTAGGATTGTTTCTCCAACCTCTCCTGGTTTGTGTTCTGTATCTGTTTTCTGTCCTGGAAGGGAAGAGTAAAACTACTTAGAAAAGTATTACTAACGTTGTTGTTTCGTTAATGACACCAGGGGTTAGGGTTAGTACCAGGGGTTAGGGTTAATATCAGGGGTTAGGGTTAATATCAGGGGTTAGGGTTAGTACCAGGGGTTAGGGTTAGTACCAGGGGTTAGGGTTAGTACCAGGGGTTAGGATTAGGATTGTTTCTCCAACCTCTCCTGGTTTGTGTTCTGTATCTGTTTTCTGTCCTGGAAGGGAAGAGTAAAACTACTTAGAAAAGTATTACTAACGTTGTTGTTTCGTTAATGACACCAGGGGTTAGGGTTAGTACCAGGAGTTAGGGTTAATATCAGGGGTTAGGGTTAATATCAGGGGTTAGGGTTAGTACCAGGGGTTAGGGTTAGTACCAGGGGTTAGGGTTAATACCAGGGGTTAGGGTTAGTACCAGGGGTTAGGGTTAGTACCAGGGGTTAGGGTTAGTACCAGGGGTTAAGGTTAGTACCAGGGGTTAGGGTTAGTACCAGGGGTTAGGGTTAGTACCAGGGGTTAGGGTTAGTACCAGGGATTAGTGTTAGTACCAGGGGTTAGGATTAGTACCAGGGGTTAGGGTTAATATCAGGGGTTAGGGTTAGTACCAGGGATTAGTGTTAGTACCAGGGGTTAGGATTAGTACCAGGGGTTAGGGTTAGTACCAGGGGTTAGGGTTAGTACCAGGGGTTAGGGTTAGTACCAGGAGTTAGGGTTAGTACCAGGGGTTAGTGTTAGTACCAGGGGTTAGGGTTAATACCAGGGGTTAGGGTTCATATCAGGGGTTAGGGTTAATATCAGGGGTTAGGGTTAGTACCAGGGGTTAGGTTTAGTACCAGGGGTTAGGGTTAGTACCAGGGGGTAGGGTTAGTACCAGGGATTAGTACCAGGGGTTAGGGTTAATACCAGGGGTTAGGGTTAGTACCAGGGGTTAGGGTTAGTACCAGGGGTTAGGGTTAGTACCAGGGGTTAGTGTTAGTACCAGGGGTTAGGATTAGGATTGTTTCTCCAACCTCTCCTGGTTTGTGTTCTGTATCTGTTTTCTGTCCTGGAAGGGAAGAGTAAAACTACTTAGAAAAGTATTACTAACGTTGTTGTTTCGTTAATGACACCAGGGGTTAGGGTTAATACCAGGGGTTAGGGATAATATCAGGGGTTAGGGTTAATATCAGGGGTTAGGGTTAGTACCAGGGGTTAGGGTTAGTACCAGGGGTTAGGGTTAGTACCAGGGGTTAGGGTTAATATCAGGGGTTAGGGTTAGTACCAGGGGTTAGTGTTAGTACCAGGGGTTAGGGTTAGTACCAGGGGTTAGGATTAGGATTGTTTCTCCAACCTCTCCTGGTTTGTGTTCTGTATCTGTTTTCTGTCCTGGAAGGGAAGAGTAAAACTACTTAGAAAAGTATTACTAACGTTGTTGTTTCGTTAATGACTCCAGGGGTTAGGGTTAGTACCAGGGGTTAGGGTTAATATCAGGGGTTAGGGTTAATGTCAGGGGTTAGTGTTAGTACCAGGGGTTAGGGTTAGTACCAGGGGTTAGGGTTAATACCAGGGGTTAGGGTTAGTACCAGGGGTTAGGGTTAGTACCAGGGGTTAGTGTTAGTACCAGGGGTTAGGGTTAGTACCAGGGGTTAGGGTTAGTACCAGGGGTTAGGGTTAGTACCAGGGGTTAGTGTTAATATAAGGGGTTAGGATTAGTACCAGGGGTTAGGGTTCATATCAGGGGTTAGGGTTAGTACCAGGGGTTAGGGTTAGTACCAGGGGTTAGGGTTAGTACCAGGGGTTAGGATTAGTACCAGGGGTTAGGGTTAATATCAGGGGTTAGGGTTAGTACCAGGGGTGAGGTTTAGTACCAGGGGTTAGGGTTAGTACCAGGGGTTAAGGTTAGTACCAGGGGTTAGGGTTAGTACCAGGGGTTAGGGTTAGTACCAGGGGTTAGGGTTAGTACCAGGGATTAGTGTTAGTACCAGGGGTTAGGATTAGTACCAGGGGTTAGGGTTAATATCAGGGGTTAGGGTTAGTACCAGGGATTAGTGTTAGTACCAGGGGTTAGGATTAGTACCAGGGGTTAGGGTTAGTACCAGGGGTTAGGGTTAGTACCAGGGGTTAGGGTTAGTACCAGGAGTTAGGGTTAGTACCAGGGGTTAGTGTTAGTACCAGGGGTTAGGGTTAATACCAGGGGTTAGGGTTAATATCAGGGTTTAGGGTTAATATCAGGGGTTAGGGTTAGTACCAGGGGTTAGGTTTAGTACCAGGGGTTAGGGTTAGTACCAGGGGGTAGGGTTAGTACCAGGGATTAGTACCAGGGGTTAGGGTTAATACCAGGGGTTAGGGTTAGTACCAGGGGTTAGGGTTAGTATCAGGGGTTAGGGTTAGTACCAGGGGTTAGGGTTAGTACCAGGGGTTAGTGTTAGTACCAGGGGTTAGGATTAGGATTGTTTCTCCAACCTCTCCTGGTTTGTGTTCTGTATCTGTTTTCTGTCCTGGAAGGGAAGAGTAAAACAACTTAGAAAAGTATTACTAACGTTGTTGTTTCGTTAATGACACCAGGGGTTAGGGTTAATACCAGGGGTTAGGGATAATATCAGGGGTTAGGGTTAATATCAGGGGTTAGGGTTAGTACCAGGGGTTAGGGTTAGTACCAGGGGTTAGGGTTAGTACCAGGGGTTAGGGTTAATATCAGGGGTTAGGGTTAGTACCAGGGGTTAGTGTTAGTACCAGGGGTTAGGGTTAGTACCAGGGGTTAGGATTAGGATTGTTTCTCCAACCTCTCCTGGTTTGTGTTCTGTATCTGTTTTCTGTCCTGGAAGGGAAGAGTAAAACTACTTAGAAAAGTATTACTAACGTTGTTGTTTCGTTAATGACTCCAGGGGTTAGGGTTAGTACCAGGGGTTAGGGTTAATATCAGGGGTTAGGGTTAATGTCAGGGGTTAGTGTTAGTACCAGGGGTTAGGGTTAGTACCAGGGGTTAGGGTTAATACCAGGGGTTAGGGTTAGTACCAGGGGTTAGGGTTAGTACCAGGGGTTAGTGTTAGTACCAGGGGTTAGGGTTAGTACCAGGGGTTAGGGTTAGTACCAGGGGTTAGGGTTAGTACCAGGGGTTAGTGTTAATATAAGGGGTTAGGATTAGTACCAGGGGTTAGGGTTCATATCAGGGGTTAGGGTTAGTACCAGGGGTTAGGGTTAGTACCAGGGGTTAGGGTTAGTACCAGGGGTTAGGATTAGTACCAGGGGTTAGGGTTAGTACCAGGGGTTAGTGTTAGTACCAGGGGTTAGGGTTAGTACCAGGGTTAGTGTTAGTACCAGGGGTTAGGGTTAGTACCAGGGGTTAGGGTTAGTACCAGGGGTTAGGGTTAGTACCAGGGGTTAGGGTTAGTACCAGGGGTTAGGTTTAGTACCAGGGGTTAGGGTTAGTACCAGGGGTTAGGGTTAATACCAGGGGTTAGGGTTAGTACCAGGGGTGAGGTTTAGTACCAGGGGTTAGGGTTAATACCAGGGGTTAGGGTTAGTATCAGGGGTTAGGGTTAGTACCAGGGGTTAGTGTTAGTACCAGGGGTTAGTGTTAGTACCAGGGGTTAGGGTTAGTACCAGGGGTTAGTGTTAGTACCAGGGGTTAGGGTTAATATAAGGGGTTAGGATTAGGATTGTTTCTCCAACCTCTCCTGGTTTGTGTTCTGTTTCTGTTTTCTGTCCTGGAAGGGAAGAGTAAAACTACTTAGAAAATTATTACTAACGTTGTTGTTTCGTTAATGACACCAGGGGTTAGGGTTAATATCAGTGGTTAGGGTTAGTACCAGGGGTTAGTGTTAGTAACAGGGGTTAGTGTTAGTACCAGGGGTTAGTGTTAGTACCAGGGGTTAGGGTTAGTACCAGGGGTTAGTGTTAGTACCAGGGGTTAGGGTTAATATAAGGGGTTAGGATTAGGATTGTTTCTCCAACCTCTCCTGGTTTGTGTTCTGTTTCTGTTTTCTGTCCTGGAAGGGAAGAGTAAAACTACTTAGAAAATTATTACTAACGTTGTTGTTTCGTTAATGACACCAGGGGTTAGGGTTAATATCAGTGGTTAGGGTTAATATAAGGGGTTAGGGTTAGTACCAGGGGTTAGGGTTGGTACCAGAGGTTAGGGTTAGTACCAGGGGTTAGTGTTAGTACCAGGGGTTAGGGTTAGTACCAGGGGTTAGGGTTAATACCAGGGGTTAGTGTTAGTACCAGGGGTTAGGGTTAATATAAGGGGTTAGGATTAGGATTGTTTCTCCAACCTCTCCTGGTTTGTGTTCTGTATCTGTTTTCTATCCTGGAAGGGAAGAGTAAAACTACTTAGAAAAGTATTACTAACATTGTTGTTTCGTTAATGACACCAGGGGTTAGGGTTAGTACCAGGGGTTAGGGTTAATATCAGGGGTTAGGGTTAATATCAGGGGTTAGGGTTAGTACCAGGGGTTAGGGTTAGTACCAGGGGTTAGGGTTAGTACCAGGGGTTAGGATTAGGATTGTTTCTCCAACCTCTCCTGGTTTGTGTTCTGTATCTGTTTTCTGTCCTGGAAGGGAAGAGTAAAACTACTTAGAAAAGTATTACTAACGTTGTTGTTTCGTTAATGACACCAGGGGTTAGGGTTAGTACCAGGAGTTAGGGTTAATATCAGGGGTTAGGGTTAATATCAGGGGTTAGGGTTAGTACCAGGGGTTAGGGTTAGTACCAGGGGTTAGGGTTAATACCAGGGGTTAGGGTTAGTACCAGGGGTTAGGGTTAGTACCAGGGGTTAGGGTTAGTACCAGGGGTTAGGGTTAGTACCAGGGGTTAGGGTTAGTACCAGGGGTTAGGGTTAGTACCAGGGATTAGTACCAGGGGTTAGGGTTAATACCAGGGGTTAGGGTTAGTACCAGGGGTTAGGGTTAGTACCAGGGGTTAGGGTTAGTACCAGGGGTTAGGGTTAGTACCAGGGGTTAGGGTTAGTACCAGGGGTTAGGGTTAGTACCAGGGGTTAGGGTTAGTACCAGGGATTAGTACCAGGGGTTAGGGTTAATACCAGGGGTTAGGGTTAGTACCAGGGGTTAGGGTTAGTACCAGGGGTTAGGGTTAGTACCAGGGGTTAGGGTTAATATCAGGGGTTAGGGTTAGTACCAGGGGTTAGGGTTAGTACCAGGGGTTAGGGTTAGTACCAGGGGTTAGTGTTAGTACCAGGGGTTAGGGTTAATATAAGGGGTTAGGATTAGGATTGTTTCTCCAACCTCTCCTGGTTTGTGTTCTGTATCTGTTTTCTGTCCTGGAAGGGAAGAGTAAAACTACTTAGAAAAGTATTACTAAAGTTGTTGTTTCGTTAATGACACCAGGGGTTAGGGTTAATACCAGGGGTTAGGGATAATATCAGGGGTTAGGGTTAATATCAGGGGTTAGGGTTAGTACCAGGGGTTAGGGTTAGTACCAGGGGTTAGGGTTAGTACCAGGGGTTAGGGTTAATATCAGGGGTTAGGGTTAGTACCAGGGGTTAGTGTTAGTACCAGGGGTTAGGGTTAGTACCAGGGGTTAGGATTAGGATTGTTTCTCCAACCTCTCCTGGTTTGTGTTCTGTATCTGTTTTCTGTCCTGGAAGGGAAGAGTAAAACTACTTAGAAAAGTATTACTAACGTTGTTGTTTCGTTAATGACTCCAGGGGTTAGGGTTAGTACCAGGGGTTAGGGTTAATATCAGGGGTTAGGGTTAATGTCAGGGGTTAGTGTTAGTACCAGGGGTTAGGGTTAGTACCAGGGGTTAGGGTTAATACCAGGGGTTAGGGTTAGTACCAGGGGTTAGGGTTAGTACCAGGGGTTAGTGTTAGTACCAGGGGTTAGGGTTAGTACCAGGGGTTAGGGTTAGTACCAGGGGTTAGGGTTAGTACCAGGGGTTAGTGTTAATATAAGGGGTTAGGATTAGTACCAGGGGTTAGGGTTCATATCAGGGGTTAGGGTTAGTACCAGGGGTTAGGGTTAGTACCAGGGGTTAGGGTTAGTACCAGGGGTTAGTGTTAGTACCAGGGGTTAGGGTTAATATAAGGGGTTAGGATTAGGATTGTTTCTCCAACCTCTCCTGGTTTGTGTTCTGTATCTGTTTTCTGTCCTGGAAGGGAAGAGTAAAACTACTTAGAAAAGTATTACTAAAGTTGTTGTTTCGTTAATGACACCAGGGGTTAGGGTTAATACCAGGGGTTAGGGATAATATCAGGGGTTAGGGTTAATATCAGGGGTTAGGGTTAGTACCAGGGGTTAGTGTTAGTACCAGGGGTTAGGGTTAGTACCAGGGGTTAGGATTAGGATTGTTTCTCCAACCTCTCCTGGTTTGTGTTCTGTATCTGTTTTCTGTCCTGGAAGGGAAGAGTAAAACTACTTAGAAAAGTATTACTAACGTTGTTGTTTCGTTAATGACTCCAGGGGTTAGGGTTAGTACCAGGGGTTAGGGTTAATATCAGGGGTTAGGGTTAATGTCAGGGGTTAGTGTTAGTACCAGGGGTTAGGGTTAGTACCAGGGGTTAGGGTTAATACCAGGGGTTAGGGTTAGTACCAGGGGTTAGGGTTAGTACCAGGGGTTAGTGTTAGTACCAGGGGTTAGGGTTAGTACCAGGGGTTAGGGTTAGTACCAGGGGTTAGGGTTAGTACCAGGGGTTAGTGTTAATATAAGGGGTTAGGATTAGTACCAGGGGTTAGGGTTCATATCAGGGGTTAGGGTTAGTACCAGGGGTTAGGGTTAGTACCAGGGGTTAGGGTTAGTACCAGGGGTTAGGATTAGTACCAGGGGTTAGGGTTAGTACCAGGGGTTAGTGTTAGTACCAGGGGTTAGGGTTAGTACCAGGGTTAGTGTTAGTACCAGGGGTTAGGGTTAGTACCAGGGGTTAGGGTTAGTACCAGGGGTTAGGGTTAGTACCAGGGGTTAGTGTTAGTACCAGGGGTTAGGTTTAGTACCAGGGGTTAGGGTTAGTACCAGGGGTTAGGGTTAATACCAGGGGTTAGGGTTAGTACCAGGGGTGAGGTTTAGTACCAGGGGTTAGGGTTAATACCAGGGGTTAGGGTTAGTATCAGGGGTTAGGGTTAGTACCAGGGGTTAGTGTTAGTACCAGGGGTTAGTGTTAGTACCAGGGGTTAGGGTTAGTACCAGGGGTTAGTGTTAGTACCAGGGGTTAGGGTTAATATAAGGGGTTAGGATTAGGATTGTTTCTCCAACCTCTCCTGGTTTGTGTTCTGTTTCTGTTTTCTGTCCTGGAAGGGAAGAGTAAAACTACTTAGAAAATTATTACTAACGTTGTTGTTTCGTTAATGACACCAGGGGTTAGGGTTAATATCAGTGGTTAGGGTTAGTACCAGGGGTTAGTGTTAGTAACAGGGGTTAGTGTTAGTACCAGGGGTTAGTGTTAGTACCAGGGGTTAGGGTTAGTACCAGGGGTTAGTGTTAGTACCAGGGGTTAGGGTTAATATAAGGGGTTAGGATTAGGATTGTTTCTCCAACCTCTCCTGGTTTGTGTTCTGTTTCTGTTTTCTGTCCTGGAAGGGAAGAGTAAAACTACTTAGAAAATTATTACTAACGTTGTTGTTTCGTTAATGACACCAGGGGTTAGGGTTAATATCAGTGGTTAGGGTTAATATCAGGGGTTAGGGTTAGTACCAGGGGTTAGGGTTGGTACCAGAGGTTAGGGTTAGTACCAGGGGTTAGTGTTAGTACCAGGGGTTAGGGTTAGTACCAGGGGTTAGGGTTAATACCAGGGGTTAGTGTTAGTACCAGGGGTTAGGGTTAATATAAGGGGTTAGGATTAGGATTGTTTCTCCAACCTCTCCTGGTTTGTGTTCTGTATCTGTTTTCTATCCTGGAAGGGAAGAGTAAAACTACTTAGAAAAGTATTACTAACATTGTTGTTTCGTTAATGACACCAGGGGTTAGGGTTAGTACCAGGGGTTAGGGTTAATATCAGGGGTTAGGGTTAATATCAGGGGTTAGGGTTAGTACCAGGGGTTAGGGTTAGTACCAGGGGTTAGGGTTAGTACCAGGGGTTAGGATTAGGATTGTTTCTCCAACCTCTCCTGGTTTGTGTTCTGTATCTGTTTTCTGTCCTGGAAGGGAAGAGTAAAACTACTTAGAAAAGTATTACTAACGTTGTTGTTTCGTTAATGACACCAGGGGTTAGGGTTAGTACCAGGAGTTAGGGTTAATATCAGGGGTTAGGGTTAATATCAGGGGTTAGGGTTAGTACCAGGGGTTAGGGTTAGTACCAGGGGTTAGGGTTAATACCAGGGGTTAGGGTTAGTACCAGGGGTTAGGGTTAGTACCAGGGGTTAGGGTTAGTACCAGGGGTTAGGGTTAGTACCAGGGGTTAGGGTTAGTACCAGGGATTAGTACCAGGGGTTAGGGTTAATACCAGGGGTTAGGGTTAGTACCAGGGGTTAGGGTTAGTACCAGGGGTTAGGGTTAGTACCAGGGGTTAGGGTTAGTACCAGGGGTTAGGGTTAGTACCAGGGGTTAGGGTTGGTACCAGAGGTTAGGGTTAGTACCAGGGGTTAGTGTTAGTACCAGGGGTTAGGGTTAGTACCAGGGGTTAGGGTTAATACCAGGGGTTAGTGTTAGTACCAGGGGTTAGGGTTAATATAAGGGGTTAGGATTAGGATTGTTTCTCCAACCTCTCCTGGTTTGTGTTCTGTATCTGTTTTCTATCCTGGAAGGGAAGAGTAAAACTACTTAGAAAATTATTACTAACGTTGTTGTTTCGTTAATGACACCAGGGGTTAGGGTTAATATCAGTGGTTAGGGTTAATATCAGGGGTTAGGGTTAGTACCAGGGGTTAGGGTTGGTACCAGAGGTTAGGGTTAGTACCAGGGGTTAGTGTTAGTACCAGGGGTTAGGGTTAGTACCAGGGGTTAGGGTTAATACCAGGGGTTAGTGTTAGTACCAGGGGTTAGGGTTAATATAAGGGGTTAGGATTAGGATTGTTTCTCCAACCTCTCCTGGTTTGTGTTCTGTATCTGTTTTCTATCCTGGAAGGGAAGAGTAAAACTACTTAGAAAAGTATTACTAACATTGTTGTTTCGTTAATGACACCAGGGGTTAGGGTTAGTACCAGGGGTTAGGGTTAATATCAGGGGTTAGGGTTAATATCAGGGGTTAGGGTTAGTACCAGGGGTTAGGGTTAGTACCAGGGGTTAGGGTTAGTACCAGGGGTTAGGATTAGGATTGTTTCTCCAACCTCTCCTGGTTTGTGTTCTGTATCTGTTTTCTGTCCTGGAAGGGAAGAGTAAAACTACTTAGAAAAGTATTACTAACGTTGTTGTTTCGTTAATGACACCAGGGGTTAGGGTTAGTACCAGGAGTTAGGGTTAATATCAGGGGTTAGGGTTAATATCAGGGGTTAGGGTTAGTACCAGGGGTTAGGGTTAGTACCAGGGGTTAGGGTTAATACCAGGGGTTAGGGTTAGTACCAGGGGTTAGGGTTAGTACCAGGGGTTAGGGTTAGTACCAGGGGTTAGGGTTAGTACCAGGGGTTAGGGTTAGTACCAGGGATTAGTACCAGGGGTTAGGGTTAATACCAGGGGTTAGGGTTAGTACCAGGGGTTAGGGTTAGTACCAGGGGTTAGGGTTAGTACCAGGGGTTAGGGTTAGTACCAGGGGTTAGGGTTAGTACCAGGGGTTAGGGTTAGTACCAGGGGTTAGGGTTAGTACCAGGGATTAGTACCAGGGGTTAGGGTTAATACCAGGGGTTAGGGTTAGTACCAGGGGTTAGGGTTAGTACCAGGGGTTAGGGTTAGTACCAGGGGTTAGGGTTAATATCAGGGGTTAGGGTTAGTACCAGGGGTTAGTGTTAGTACCAGGGGTTAGGGTTAGTACCAGGGGTTAGGATTAGGATTGTTTCTCCAACCTCTCCTGGTTTGTGTTCTGTATCTGTTTTCTGTCCTGGAAGGGAAGAGTAAAACTACTTAGAAAAGTATTACTAACGTTGTTGTTTCGTTAATGACTCCAGGGGTTAGGGTTAGTACCAGGGGTTAGGGTTAATATCAGGGGTTAGGGTTAATGTCAGGGGTTAGTGTTAGTACCAGGGGTTAGGGTTAGTACCAGGGGTTAGGGTTAATACCAGGGGTTAGGGTTAGTACCAGGGGTTAGGGTTAGTACCAGGGGTTAGTGTTAGTACCAGGGGTTAGGGTTAGTACCAGGGGTTAGGGTTAGTACCAGGGGTTAGGGTTAGTACCAGGGGTTAGTGTTAATATAAGGGGTTAGGATTAGTACCAGGGGTTAGGGTTCATATCAGGGGTTAGGGTTAGTACCAGGGGTTAGGGTTAGTACCAGGGGTTAGGGTTAGTACCAGGGGTTAGGATTAGTACCAGGGGTTAGTGTTAGTACCAGGGGTTAGGGTTAATATAAGGGGTTAGGATTAGGATTGTTTCTCCAACCTCTCCTGGTTTGTGTTCTGTATCTGTTTTCTGTCCTGGAAGGGAAGAGTAAAACTACTTAGAAAAGTATTACTAATGTTGTTGTTTCGTTAATGACACCAGGGGTTAGGGTTAGTACCAGGGGTTAGGGTTAATATCAGGGGTTAGGGTTAATATCAGGGGTTAGGGTTAGTACCAGGGGTTAGGGTTAGTACCAGGGGTTAGGGTTAGTACCAGGGGTTAGGATTAGGATTGTTTCTCCAACCTCTCCTGGTTTGTGTTCTGTATCTGTTTTCTGTCCTGGAAGGGAAGAGTAAAACTACTTAGAAAAGTATTACTAACGTTGTTGTTTCGTTAATGACACCAGGGGTTAGGGTTAGTACCAGGAGTTAGGGTTAATATCAGGGGTTAGGGTTAATATCAGGGGTTAGGGTTAGTACCAGGGGTTAGGGTTAGTACCAGGGGTTAGGGTTAATACCAGGGGTTAGGGTTAGTACCAGGGGTTAGGGTTAGTACCAGGGGTTAGGGTTAGTACCAGGGGTTAGGGTTAGTACCAGGGGTTAGGGTTAGTACCAGGGATTAGTACCAGGGGTTAGGGTTAATACCAGGGGTTAGGGTTAGTACCAGGGGTTAGGGTTAGTACCAGGGGTTAGGGTTAGTACCAGGGGTTAGGGTTAATATCAGGGGTTAGGGTTAGTACCAGGGGTTAGGGTTAGTACCAGGGGTTAGGGTTAGTACCAGGGGTTAGTGTTAGTACCAGGGGTTAGGGTTAATATAAGGGGTTAGGATTAGGATTGTTTCTCCAACCTCTCCTGGTTTGTGTTCTGTATCTGTTTTCTGTCCTGGAAGGGAAGAGTAAAACTACTTAGAAAAGTATTACTAACGTTGTTGTTTCGTTAATGACACCAGGGGTTAGGGTTAATACCAGGGGTTAGGGATAATATCAGGGGTTAGGGTTAATATCAGGGGTTAGGGTTAGTACCAGGGGTTAGGGTTAGTACCAGGGGTTAGGGTTAATATCAGGGGTTAGGGTTAGTACCAGGGGTTAGTGTTAGTACCAGGGGTTAGGGTTAGTACCAGGGGTTAGGATTAGGATTGTTTCTCCAACCTCTCCTGGTTTGTGTTCTGTATCTGTTTTCTGTCCTGGAATGGAAGAGTAAAACTACTTAGAAAAGTATTACTAACGTTGTTGTTTCGTTAATGACACCAGGGGTTAGGGTTAATATCAGGGGTTAGGGTTAGTACCAGGGGTTAGTGTTAGTAACAGGGGTTAGTGTTAGTACCAGGGGTTAGTGTTAGTACCAGGGGTTAGGGTTAGTACCAGGGGTTAGTGTTAGTACCAGGGGTTAGGGTTAATATAAGGGGTTAGGATTAGGATTGTTTCTCCAACCTCTCCTGGTTTGTGTTCTGTTTCTGTTTTCTGTCCTGGAAGGGAAGAGTAAAACTACTTAGAAAATTATTACTAACGTTGTTGTTTCGTTAATGACACCAGGGGTTAGGGTTAATATCAGTGGTTAGGGTTAATATCAGGGGTTAGGGTTAGTACCAGGGGTTAGGGTTGGTACCAGGGGTTAGGGTTAGTACCAGGGGTTAGTGTTAGTACCAGGGGTTAGGGTTAGTACCAGGGGTTAGGGTTAATACCAGGGGTTAGTGTTAGTACCAGGGGTTAGGGTTAATAGAAGGGGTTAGGATTAGGATTGTTTCTCCAACCTCTCCTGGTTTGTGTTCTGTATCTGTTTTCTGTCCTGGAAGGGAAGAGTAAAACTACTTAGAAAAGTATCACTAACGTTGTTGTTTCGTTAATGACACCAGGGGTTAGGGTTAGTACCAGGGGTTAGGGTTAATATCAGGGGTTAGGGTTAATATCAGGGGTTAGGGTTAGTACCAGGGGTTAGGGTTAGTACCAGGGGTTAGGGTTAGTACCAGGGGTTAGGATTAGGATTGTTTCTCCAACCTCTCCTGGTTTGTGTTCTGTATCTGTTTTCTGTCCTGGAAGGGAAGAGTAAAACTACTTAGAAAAGTATTACTAACGTTGTTGTTTCGTTAATGACACCAGGGGTTAGGGTTAGTACCAGGAGTTAGGGTTAATATCAGGGGTTAGGGTTAATATCAGGGGTTAGGGTTAGTACCAGGGGTTAGGGTTAGTACCAGGGGTTAGGGTTAATACCAGGGGTTAGGGTTAGTACCAGGGGTTAGGGTTAGTACCAGGGGTTAGGGTTAGTACCAGGGGTTAGGGTTAGTACCAGGGATTAGTACCAGGGGTTAGGGTTAATACCAGGGGTTAGGGTTAGTACCAGGGGTTAGGGTTAGTACCAGGGGTTAGGGTTAATATCAGGGGTTAGGGTTAGTACCAGGGGTTAGGGTTAGAACCAGGGGTTAGGGTTAGTACCAGGGGTTAGTGTTAGTACCAGGGGTTAGGGTTAATATAAGGGGTTAGGATTAGGATTGTTTCTCCAACCTCTCCTGGTTTGTGTTCTGTATCTGTTTTCTGTCCTGGAAGGGAAGAGTAAAACTACTTAGAAAAGTATTACTAACGTTGTTGTTTCGTTAATGACACCAGGGGTTAGGGTTAATACCAGGGGTTAGGGATAATATCAGGGGTTAGGGTTAATATCAGGGGTTAGGGTTAGTACCAGGGGTTAGGGTTAGTACCAGGGGTTAGGGTTAGTACCAGGGGTTAGGGTTAATATCAGGGGTTAGGGTTAGTACCAGGGGTTAGTGTTAGTACCAGGGGTTAGGGTTAGTACCAGGGGTTAGGATTAGGATTGTTTCTCCAACCTCTCCTGGTTTGTGTTCTGTATCTGTTTTCTGTCCTGGAAGGGAAGAGTAAAACTACTTAGAAAAGTATTACTAACGTTGTTGTTTCGTTAATGACTCCAGGGGTTAGGGTTAGTACCAGGGGTTAGGGTTAATATCAGGGGTTAGGGTTAATGTCAGGGGTTAGTGTTAGTACCAGGGGTTAGGGTTAGTACCAGGGGTTAGGGTTAATACCAGGGGTTAGGGTTAGTACCAGGGGTTAGGGTTAGTACCAGGGGTTAGTGTTAGTACCAGGGGTTAGGGTTAGTACCAGGGGTTAGGGTTAGTACCAGGGGTTAGGGTTAGTACCAGGGGTTAGTGTTAATATAAGGGGTTAGGATTAGTACCAGGGGTTAGGGTTCATATCAGGGGTTAGGGTTAGTACCAGGGGTTAGGGTTAGTACCAGGGGTTAGGGTTAGTACCAGGGGTTAGGATTAGTACCAGGGGTTAGTGTTAGTACCAGGGGTTAGGGTTAATATAAGGGGTTAGGATTAGGATTGTTTCTCCAACCTCTCCTGGTTTGTGTTCTGTATCTGTTTTCTGTCCTGGAAGGGAAGAGTAAAACTACTTAGAAAAGTATTACTAACGTTGTTGTTTCGTTAATGACACCAGGGGTTAGGGTTAGTACCAGGGGTTAGGGTTAATATCAGGGGTTAGGGTTAATATCAGGGGTTAGGGTTAGTACCAGGGGTTAGGGTTAGTACCAGGGGTTAGGGTTAGTACCAGGGGTTAGGATTAGGATTGTTTCTCCAACCTCTCCTGGTTTGTGTTCTGTATCTGTTTTCTGTCCTGGAAGGGAAGAGTAAAACTACTTAGAAAAGTATTACTAACGTTGTTGTTTCGTTAATGACACCAGGGGTTAGGGTTAGTACCAGGAGTTAGGGTTAATATCAGGGGTTAGGGTTAATATCAGGGGTTAGGGTTAGTACCAGGGGTTAGGGTTAGTACCAGGGGTTAGGGTTAATACCAGGGGTTAGGGTTAGTACCAGGGGTTAGGGTTAGTACCAGGGGTTAGGGTTAGTACCAGGGGTTAGGGTTAGTACCAGGGGTTAGGGTTAGTACCAGGGGTTAGGGTTAGTACCAGGGATTAGTACCAGGGGTTAGGGTTAATACCAGGGGTTAGGGTTAGTACCAGGGGTTAGGGTTAGTACCAGGGGTTAGGGTTAGTACCAGGGGTTAGGGTTAATATCAGGGGTTAGGGTTAGTACCAGGGGTTAGGGTTAGTACCAGGGGTTAGGGTTAGTACCAGGGTTAGTGTTAGTACCAGGGGTTAGGGTTAATATAAGGGGTTAGGATTAGGATTGTTTCTCCAACCTCTCCTGGTTTGTGTTCTGTATCTGTTTTCTGTCCTGGAAGGGAAGAGTAAAACTACTTAGAAAAGTATTACTAACGTTGTTGTTTCGTTAATGACACCAGGGGTTAGGGTTAATACCAGGGGTTAGGGATAATATCAGGGGTTAGGGTTAATATCAGGGGTTAGGGTTAGTACCAGGGGTTAGGGTTAGTACCAGGGGTTAGGGTTAGTACCAGGGGTTAGGGTTAATATCAGGGGTTAGGGTTAGTACCAGGGGTTAGTGTTAGTACCAGGGGTTAGGGTTAGTACCAGGGGTTAGGATTAGGATTGTTTCTCCAACCTCTCCTGGTTTGTGTTCTGTATCTGTTTTCTGTCCTGGAAGGGAAGAGTAAAACTACTTAGAAAAGTATTACTAACGTTGTTGTTTCATTAATGACTCCAGGGGTTAGGGTTAGTACCAGGGGTTAGGGTTAATATCAGGGGTTAGGGTTAATGTCAGGGGTTAGTGTTAGTACCAGGGGTTAGGGTTAGTACCAGGGGTTAGGGTTAATACCAGGGGTTAGGGTTAGTACCAGGGGTTAGGGTTAGTACCAGGGGTTAGTGTTAGTACCAGGGGTTAGGGTTAGTACCAGGGGTTAGGGTTAGTACCAGGGGTTAGTGTTAATATAAGGGGTTAGGATTAGTACCAGGGGTTAGGGTTCATATCAGGGGTTAGGGTTAGTACCAGGGGTTAGGGTTAGTACCAGGGGTTAGGGTTAGTACCAGGGGGTAGGATTAGTACCAGGGGTTAGGGTTAGTACCAGGGGTTAGTGTTAGTACCAGGGGTTAGGGTTAGTACCAGGGTTAGTGTTAGTACCAGGGGTTAGGGTTAGTACCAGGGGTTAGGGTTAGTACCAGGGGTTAGGGTTAGTACCAGGGGTTAGTGTTAGTACCAGGGGTTAGGTTTAGTACCAGGGGTTAGGGTTAGTACCAGGGGTTAGGGTTAATACCAGGGGTTAGGGTTAGTACCAGGGGTTAGGTTTAGTACCAGGGGTTAGGGTTAATACCAGGGGTTAGGGTTAGTATCAGGGGTTAGGGTTAGTACCAGGTGTTAGGGTTAGTACCAGGGGTTAGTGTTAGTACCAGGGGTTAGGGTTAGTACCAGGGGTTAGGGTTAATATAAGGGGTTAGGATTAGGATTGTTTCTCCAACCTCTCCTGGTTTGTGTTCTGTATCTGTTTTCTGTCCTGGAAGGGAAGAGTAAAACTACTTAGAAAATTATTACTAACGTTGTTGTTTCATTAATGACACCAGGGGTTAGGGTTAGTACCAGGGGTTAGGGTTAATATCAGGGGTTAGGGTTAATGTCAGGGGTTAGTGTTAGTACCAGGGGTTAGGGTTAGTACCAGGGGTTAGGGTTAATACCAGGGGTTAGGGTTAGTACCAGGGGTTAGGGTTAGTACCAGGGGTTAGTGTTAGTACCAGGGGTTAGGGTTAGTACCAGGGGTTAGGGTTAGTACCAGGGGTTAGGGTTAGTACCAGGGGTTAGTGTTAATATAAGGGGTTAGGATTAGTACCAGGGGTTAGGGTTCATATCAGGGGTTAGGGTTAGTACCAGGGGTTAGGGTTAGTACCAGGGGTTAGGGTTAGTACCAGGGGTTAGGATTAGTACCAGGGGTTAGGGTTAGTACCAGGGGTTAGTGTTAGTACCAGGGGTTAGGGTTAGTACCAGGGTTAGTGTTAGTACCAGGGGTTAGGGTTAGTACCAGGGGTTAGGGTTAGTACCAGGGGTTAGGGTTAGTACCAGGGGTTAGTGTTAGTACCAGGGGTTAGGTTTAGTACCAGGGGTTAGGGTTAGTACCAGGGGTTAGGGTTAATACCAGGGGTTAGGGTTAGTACCAGGGGTTAGGTTTAGTACCAGGGGTTAGGGTTAATACCAGGGGTTAGGGTTAGTATCAGGGGTTAGGGTTAGTACCAGGTGTTAGGGTTAGTACCAGGGGTTAGTGTTAGTACCAGGGGTTAGGGTTAGTACCAGGGGTTAGGGTTAATATAAGGGGTTAGGATTAGGATTGTTTCTCCAACCTCTCCTGGTTTGTGTTCTGTATCTGTTTTCTGTCCTGGAAGGGAAGAGTAAAACTACTTAGAAAAGTATTACTAACGTTGTTGTTTCGTTAATGACACCAGGGGTTAGGGTTAGTACCAGGGGTTAGGGTTAGTACCAGGGGTTAGGGTTAGTACCAGGGGTTAGGGTTAGTACCAGGGGTTAGGGTTAGTACCAGGGATTAGTGTTAGTACCAGGGGTTAGGATTAGTACCAGGGGTTAGGGTTAATATCAGGGGTTAGGGTTAGTACCAGGGATTAGTGTTAGTACCAGGGGTTAGGATTAGTACCAGGGGTTAGGGTTAGTACCAGGGGTTAGGGTTAGTACCAGGGGTTAGGGTTAGTACCAGGGGTTAGTGTTAGTACCAGGGGTTTGGGTTAATACCAGGGGTTAGGGTTAATATCAGGGGTTAGGGTTAATATCAGGGGTTAGGGTTAGTACCAGGGGTTAGGGTTAGTACCAGGGGTTAGGGTTAGTACCAGGGGGTAGGGTTAGTACCAGGGATTAGTACCAGGGGTTAGGGTTAATACCAGGGGTTAGGGTTAGTACCAGGGGTTAGGGTTAGTATCAGGGGTTAGGGTTAGTACCAGGGGTTAGGGTTAGTACCAGGGGTTAGTGTTAGTACCAGGGGTTAGGATTAGGATTGTTTCTCCAACCTCTCCTGGTTTGTGTTCTGTATCTGTTTTCTGTCCTGGAAGGGAAGAGTAAAACTACTTAGAAAAGTATTACTAACGTTGTTGTTTCGTTAATGACACCAGGGGTTAGGGTTAATATCAGGGGTTAGGGTTAGTACCAGGGGTTAGTGTTAGTAACAGGGGTTAGGGTTAGTACCAGGGGTTAGTGTTAGGACCAGGGGTTAGGGTTAATATCAGGGGTTAGGATTAGGATTGTTTCTCCAACCTCTCCTGGTTTGTGTTCTGTATCTGTTTTCTGTCCTGGAAGGGAAGAGTAAAACTACTTAGAAAAGTATTACTAACGTTGTTGTTTCATTAATGACTCCAGGGGTTAGGGTTAGTACCAGGGGTTAGGGTTAATATCAGGGGTTAGGGTTAATGTCAGGGGTTAGTGTTAGTACCAGGGGTTAGGGTTAGTACCAGGGGTTAGGGTTAATACCAGGGGTTAGGGTTAGTACCAGGGGTTAGGGTTAGTACCAGGGGTTAGTGTTAGTACCAGGGGTTAGGGTTAGTACCAGGGGTTAGGGTTAGTACCAGGGGTTAGGGTTAGTACCAGGGGTTAGTGTTAATATAAGGGGTTAGGATTAGTACCAGGGGTTAGGGTTCATATCAGGGGTTAGGGTTAGTACCAGGGGTTAGGGTTAGTACCAGGGGTTAGGGTTAGTACCAGGGGTTAGGAATAGTACCAGGGGTTAGGGTTAGTACCAGGGGTTAGTGTTAGTACCAGGGGTTAGGGTTAGTACCAGGGTTAGTGTTAGTACCAGGGGTTAGGGTTAGTACCAGGGGTTAGGGTTAGTACCAGGGGTTAGGGTTAGTACCAGGGGTTAGTGTTAGTACCAGGGGTTAGGCTTAGTACCAGGGGTTAGGGTTAGTACCAGGGGTTAGGGTTAATACCAGGGGTTAGGGTTAGTACCAGGGGTTAGGTTTAGTACCAGGGGTTAGGGTTAATACCAGGGGTTAGGGTTAGTATCAGGGGTTAGGGTTAGTACCAGGTGTTAGGGTTAGTACCAGGGGTTAGTGTTAGTACCAGGGGTTAGGGTTAGTACCAGGGGTTAGGGTTAATATAAGGGGTTAGGATTAGGATTGTTTCTCCAACCTCTCCTGGTTTGTGTTCTGTATCTGTTTTCTGTCCTGGAAGGGAAGAGTAAAACTACTTAGAAAAGTATTACTAACGTTGTTGTTTCGTTAATGACACCAGGGGTTAGGGTTAATATCAGGGGTTAGGGTTAGTACCAGGGGTTAGTGTTAGTAACAGGGGTTAGGGTTAGTACCAGGGGTTAGGGTTAATATCAGGGGTTAGGATTAGGATTGTTTCTCCAACCTCTCCTGGTTTGTGTTCTGTATCTGTTTTCTGCCCTGGAAGGTAAGAGTAAAACTACTTAGAAAATTATTACTAACGTTGTTGTTTCATTAATGACACCAGGGGTTAGGGTTAGTACCAGGGGTTAGGGTTAGTACCAGGGGTTAGGGTTAATATAAGGGGTTAGGATTAGGATTGTTTCTCCAACCTCTCCTGGTTTGTGTTCTGTTTCTGTTTTCTGTCCTGGAAGGGAAGAGTAAAACTACTTAGAAAATTATTACTAACGTTGTTGTTTCATTAATGACACCAGGGGTTAGGGTTAGTACCAGGGGTTAGGGTTAGTACCAGGGGTTAGGGTTAGTACCAGGGGTTAGTGTTAGTACCAGGGGTTAGGGTTAATACCAGGGGTTAGGGTTAATATCAGGGGTTAGGGTTAATATCAGGGGTTAGGGTTAGTACCAGGGGTTAGGGTTAGTACCAGGGGTTAGGGTTAGTACCAGGGGGTAGGGTTAGTACCAGGGATTAGTACCAGGGGTTAGGGTTAATACCAGGGGTTAGGGTTAGTACCAGGGGTTAGGGTTAGTATCAGGGGTTAGGGTTAGTACCAGGGGTTAGTGTTAGTACCAGGGGTTAGGGTTAGTACCAGGGGTTAGGATTAGGATTGTTTCTCCAACCTCTCCTGGTTTGTGTTCTGTATCTGTTTTCTGTCCTGGAAGGGAAGAGTAAAACTACTTAGAAAATTATTACTAACGTTGGTGTTTCATTAATGACACCAGGGGTTAGGGTTAGTACCAGGGGTTAGGGTTAGTACCAGGGGTTAGGGTTAGTACCAGGGGTTAGTGTTAGTACCAGGGGTTAGGGTTAATATAAGGGGTTAGGATTAGGATTGTTTCTCCAACCTCTCCTGGTTTGTGTTCTGTTTCTGTTTTCTGTCCTGGAAGGGAAGAGTAAAACTACTTAGAAAATTATTACTAACGTTGTTGTTTCGTTAATGACACCAGGGGTTAGGGTTAATATCAGGGGTTAGGGTTAATATCAGGGGTTAGGGTTAGTACCAGGGGTTAGGGTTGGTACCAGGGGTTAGGGTTAGTACCAGGGGTTAGGGTTAGTACCAGGGGTTAGGGTTAATACCAGGGGTTAGTGTTAGTACCAGGGGTTAGGGTAAATATAAGGGGTTAGGATTAGGATTGTTTCTCCAACCTCTCCTGGTTTGTGTTCTGTATCTGTTTTCTGTCCTGGAAGGGAAGAGTAAAACTACTTAGAAAAGTATTACTAACGTTGTTGTTTCGTTAATGACACCAGGGGTTAGGGTTAGTACCAGGGGTTAGGGTTAATATCAGGGGTTAGGGTTAATATCAGGGGTTAGGGTTAGTACCAGGGGTTAGGGTTAGTACCAGGGGTTAGGGTTAGTACCAGGGGTTAGGATTAGGATTGTTTCTCCAACCTCTCCTGGTTTGTGTTCTGTATCTGTTTTCTGTCCTGGAAGGGAAGAGTAAAACGACTTAGAAAAGTATTACTAACGTTGTTGTTTCGTTAATGACACCAGGGGTTAGGGTTAGTACCAGGAGTTAGGGTTAATATCAGGGGTTAGGGTTAATATCAGGGGTTAGGGTTAGTACCAGGGGTTAGGGTTAGTACCAGGGGTTAGGGTTAATACCAGGGGTTAGGGTTAGTACCAGGGGTTAGGGTTAGTACCAGGGGTTAGGGTTAGTACCAGGGGTTAGGGTTAGTACCAGGGGTTAGGGTTAGTACCAGGGGTTAGGGTTAGTACCAGGGATTAGTACCAGGGGTTAGGGTTAATACCAGGGGTTAGGGTTAGTACCAGGGGTTAGGGTTAGTACCAGGGGTTAGGGTTAGTACCAGGGGTTAGGGTTAATATCAGGGGTTAGGGTTAGTACCAGGGGTTAGGGTTAGTACCAGGGGTTAGGGTTAGTACCAGGGGTTAGTGTTAGTACCAGGGGTTAGGGTTAATATAAGGGGTTAGGATTAGGATTGTTTCTCCAACCTCTCCTGGTTTGTGTTCTGTTACTGTTTTCTGTCCTGGAAGGGAAGAGTAAAACTACTTAGAAAAGTATTACTAACGTTGTTGTTTCGTTAATGACACCAGGGGTTAGGGTTAGTACCAGGGGTTAGGGTTAGTACCAGGGGTTAGGGTTAGTACCAGGGGTTAGGGTTAGTACCAGGGATTAGTGTTAGTACCAGGGGTTAGGATTAGTACCAGGGGTTAGGGTTAATATCAGGGGTTAGGGTGAGTACCAGGGATTAGTGTTAGTACCAGGGGTTAGGGTTAATATCAGGGGTTAGGGTTAGTACCAGGGGTTAGGGTTAGTACCAGGGGTTAGGGTTAATATCAGGGGTTAGGGTTAGTACCAGGGGTTAGGGTTAGCACCAGGGGTTAGGGTTAGTACCAGGGGTTAGGGTTAGTACCAGGGGTTAGGGTTAATACCAGGGGGTAGTGTTAGTACCAGGGGTTAGGGTTAATATAAGGGGTTAGAATTAGGATTGTTTCTCCAACCTCTCCTGGTTTGTGTTCTGTATCTGTTTTCTGTCCTGGAAGGGAAGAGTAAAACTACTTAGAAAAGTATTACTAACGTTGTTGTTTCGTTAATGACACCAGGGGTTAGGGTTAGTACTAGGGGTTAGGGTTAATATCAGGGGTTAGTGTTAGTACCAGGGGTTAGGGTTAGTACCAGGGGTTAGGGTTAATACCAGGGGTTAGTGTTAGTACCAGGGGTTAGGGTTAATATAAGGGGTTAGGATTAGGATTGTTTCTCCAACCTCTCCTGGTTTGTGTTCTGTATCTGTTTTCTGTCCTGGAAGGGAAGAGTAAAACTACTTAGAAAATTATTACTAACGTTGTTGTTTCGTTAATGACACCAGGGGTTAGGGTTAGTACCAGGGGTTAGGGTTAGTACCAGGGGTTAGGGTTAGTACCAGGGGTTAGGGTTAATACCAGGGGTTAGTGTTAGTACCAGGGGTTAGGGTTAATATAAGGGTTTAGGATTAGGATTGTTTCTCCAACCTCTCCTGGTTTGTGTTCTGTATCTGTTTTCTGTCCTGGAAGGGAAGAGTAAAACTACTTAGAAAATTATTACTAACGTTGTTGTTTCGTTAATGACACCAGGGGTTAGGGTTAGTACCAGGGGTTAGGGTTAGTACCAGGGGTTAGGGTTAATATCAGGGGTTAGGTTTAGTACCAGGGGTTAGGGTTAGTACCAGGGGTTAGGGTTAATACCAGGGGTTAGGGTTAGTACCAGGGGTTAGGGTTAGTACCAGGGGTTAGGGTTAGTACCAGGGGTTAGGGTTAATATCAGGGGTTAGGGTTAGTACCAGGGGTTAGGGTTAGTACCAGGGGTTAGGGTTAGTACCAGGGGTTAGTGTTAGTACCAGGGGTTAGGGTTAATATAAGGGGTTAGGATTAGGATTGTTTCTCCAACCTCTCCTGGTTTGTGTTCTGTATCTGTTTTCTGTCCTGGAAGGGAAGAGTAAAACTACTTAGAAAAGTATTACTAACGTTGTTGTTTCGTTAATGACACCAGGGGTTAGGGTTAGTACCAGGGGTTAGGGTTAGTACCAGGGGTTAGGGTTAGTACCAGGGGTTAGGGTTAGTACCAGGGGTTAGGGTTAGTACCAGGGATTAGTGTTAGTACCAGGGGTTAGGATTAGTACCAGGGGTTAGTGTTAGTACCAGGGGTTAGGGTTAATATCAGGGGTTAGGGTTAATACCAGGGGGTAGTGTTAGTACCAGGGGTTAGGGTTAATATAAGGGGTTAGGATTAGGATTGTTTCTCCAACCTCTCCTGGTTTGTGTTCTGTATCTGTTTTCTGTCCTGGAAGGGAAGAGTAAAACTACTTAGAAAAGTATTACTAACGTTGTTGTTTCGTTAATGACACCAGGGGTTAGGGTTAGTACCAGGGGTTAGGGTTAATGTCAGGGGTTAGTGTTAGTACCAGGGGTTAGGGTTAGTACCAGGGGTTAGGGTTAATACCAGGGGTTAGTGTTAGTACCAGGGGTTAGGGTTAATATACGGGGTTAGGATTAGGATTGTTTCTCCAACCTCTCCTGGTTTGTGTTCTGTATCTGTTTTCTGTCCTGGAAGGGAAGAGTAAAACTACTTAGAAAATTATTAATAACGTTGTTGTTTCGTTAATGACACCAGGGGTTAGGGTTAGTACCAGGGGTTAGGGTTAGTACCAGGGGTTAGGGTTAATACCAGGGGTTAGTGTTAGTACCAGGGGTTAGGGTTAATATACGGGGTTAGGATTAGGATTGTTTCTCCAACCTCTCCTGGTTTGTGTTCTGTATCTGTTTTCTGTCCTGGAAGGGAAGAGTAAAACTACTTAGAAAATTATTACTAACGTTGTTGTTTCGTTAATGACACCAGGGGTTAGGGTTAGTACCAGGGGTTAGGGTTAGTACCAGGGGTTAGGGTTAGTACCAGGGGTTAGGGTTAATACCAGGGGTTAGTTTTAGTACCAGGGGTTAGGGTTAATATAAGGGGTTAGGATTAGGATTGTTTCTCCAACCTCTCCTGGTTTGTGTTCTGTATCTGTTTTCTGTCCTGGAAGGGAAGAGTAAAACTACTTAGAAAAGTATTACTAACGTTGTTGTTTCGTTAATGACACCAGGGGTTAGAGTTAGTACCAGGGGTTAGGGTTAATATCAGGGGTTAGGGTTAATATCAGGGTTTAGGGTTAGTACCAGGGGTTAGGGTTAGTACCAGGGGTTAGGGTTAATACCAGGGGTTAGGGTTAGTACCAGGGGTTAGGGTTAGTACCAGGGGTTAGGGTTAGTACCAGGGGTTAGGGTTAGTACCAGGGGTTAGGGTTAGTACCAGGGGTTAGGGTTAGTACCAGGGATTAGTACCAGGGGTTAGGGTTAATACCAGGGGTTAGGGTTAGTACCAGGGGTTAGGGTTAGTACCAGGGGTTAGGGTTAGTACCAGGGGTTAGGGTTAATATCAGGGGTTAGGGTTAGTACCAGGGGTTAGGGTTAGTACCAGGGGTTAGGGTTAGTACCAGGGGTTAGTGTTAGTACCAGGGGTTAGGGTTAATATAAGGGGTTAGGATTAGGATTGTTTCTCCAACCTCTCCTGGTTTGTGTTCTGTATCTGTTTTCTGTCCTGGAAGGGAAGAGTAAAACTACTTAGAAAAGTATTACTAATGTTGTTGTTTCGTTAATGACACCAGGGGTTAGGGTTAGTACCAGGGGTTAGGGTTAGTACCAGGGGTTAGGGTTAGTACCAGGGGTTAGGGTTAGTACCAGGGGTTAGGGTTAGTACCAGGGATTAGTGTTAGTACCAGGGGTTAGGATTAGTACCAGGGGTTAGGGTTAATATCAGGGGTTAGGGTTAGTACCAGGGATTAGTGTTAGTACCAGGGGTTAGGATTAGTACCAGGGGTTAGGGTTAGTACCAGGGGTTAGGGTTAGTACCAGGGGTTAGGGTTAGTACCAGGGGTTAGTGTTAGTACCAGGGGTTAGGGTTAATACCAGGGGTTAGGGTTAATATCAGGGGTTAGGGTTAATATCAGGGGTTAGGGTTAGTACCAGGGGTTAGGGTTAGTACCAGGGGTTAGGGTTAGTACCAGGGGGTAGGGTTAGTACCAGGGATTAGTACCAGGGGTTAGGGTTAATACCAGGGGTTAGGGTTAGTACCAGGGGTTAGGGTTAGTATCAGGGGTTAGGGTTAGTACCAGGGGTTAGGGTTAGTACCAGGGGTTAGTGTTAGTACCAGGGGTTAGGATTAGGATTGTTTCTCCAACCTCTCCTGGTTTGTGTTCTGTATCTGTTTTCTGTCCTGGAAGGGAAGAGTAAAACTACTTAGAAAAGTATTACTAACGTTGTTGTTTCGTTAATGACACCAGGGGTTAGGGTTAATACCAGGGGTTAGGGATAATATCAGGGGTTAGGGTTAATATCAGGGGTTAGGGTTAGTACCAGGGGTTAGGGTTAGTACCAGGGGTTAGGGTTAGTACCAGGGGTTAGGGTTAATATCAGGGGTTAGGGTTAGTACCAGGGGTTAGTGTTAGTACCAGGGGTTAGGGTTAGTACCAGGGGTTAGGATTAGGATTGTTTCTCCAACCTCTCCTGGTTTGTGTTCTGTATCTGTTTTCTGTCCTGGAAGGGAAGAGTAAAACTACTTAGAAAAGTATTACTAACGTTGTTGTTTCGTTAATGACTCCAGGGGTTAGGGTTAGTACCAGGGGTTAGGGTTAATATCAGGGGTTAGGGTTAATGTCAGGGGTTAGTGTTAGTACCAGGGGTTAGGGTTAGTACCAGGGGTTAGGGTTAATACCAGGGGTTAGGGTTAGTACCAGGGGTTAGGGTTAGTACCAGGGGTTAGTGTTAGTACCAGGGGTTAGGGTTAGTACCAGGGGTTAGGGTTAGTACCAGGGGTTAGGGTTAGTACCAGGGGTTAGTGTTAATATAAGGGGTTAGGATTAGTACCAGGGGTTAGGGTTCATATCAGGGGTTAGGGTTAGTACCAGGGGTTAGGGTTAGTACCAGGGGTTAGGGTTAGTACCAGGGGTTAGGATTAGTACCAGGGGTTAGGGTTAGTACCAGGGGTTAGTGTTAGTACCAGGGGTTAGGGTTAGTACCAGGGTTAGTGTTAGTACCAGGGGTTAGGGTTAGTACCAGGGGTTAGGGTTAGTACCAGGGGTTAGGGTTAGTACCAGGGGTTAGTGTTAGTACCAGGGGTTAGGGTTAGTACCAGGGGTTAGGGTTAATACCAGGGGTTAGGGTTAGTACCAGGGGTTAGGTTTAGTACCAGGGGTTAGGGTTAATACCAGGGGTTAGGGTTAGTATCAGGGGTTAGGGTTAGTACCAGGTGTTAGGGTTAGTACCAGGGGTTAGTGTTAGTACCAGGGGTTAGTGTTAGTACCAGGGGTTAGGGTTAATATAAGGGGTTAGGATTAGGATTGTTTCTCCAACCTCTCCTGGTTTGTGTTCTGTATCTGTTTTCTGTCCTGGAAGGGAAGAGTAAAACTACTTAGAAAAGTATTACTAACGTTGTTGTTTCGTTAATGACACCAGGGGTTAGGGTTAATATCAGGGGTTAGGGTTAGTACCAGGGGTTAGTGTTAGTAACAGGGGTTAGGGTTAGTACCAGGGGTTAGTGTTAGTACCAGGGGTTAGGGTTAATATAAGGGGTTAGGATTAGGATTGTTTCTCCAACCTCTCCTGGTTTGTGTTCTGTTTCTGTTTTCTGTCCTGGAAGGGAAGAGTAAAACTACTTAGAAAATTATTACTAACGTTGTTGTTTCGTTAATGACACCAGGGGTTAGGGTTAATATCAGGGGTTAGGGTTAATATCAGGGGTTAGGGTTAGTACCAGGGGTTAGGGTTGGTACCAGGGGTTAGGGTTAGTACCAGGGGTTAGTGTTAGTACCAGGGGTTAGGGTTAGTACCAGGGGTTAGGGTTAATACCAGGGGTTAGTGTTAGTACCAGGGGTTAGGGTTAATATAAGGGGTTAGGATTAGGATTGTTTCTCCAACCTCTCCTGGTTTGTGTTCTGTATCTGTTTTCTGTCCTGGAAGGGAAGAGTAAAACTACTTAGAAAAGTATTACTAACGTTGTTGTTTCGTTAATGACACCAGGGGTTAGGGTTAGTACCAGGGGTTAGGGTTAATATCAGGGGTTAGGGTTAATATCAGGGGTTAGGGTTAGTACCAGGGGTTAGGGTTAGTACCAGGGGTTAGGGTTAGTACCAGGGGTTAGGATTAGGATTGTTTCTCCAACCTCTCCTGGTTTGTGTTCTGTATCTGTTTTCTTTCCTGGAAGGGAAGAGTAAAACTACTTAGAAAAGTATTACTAACGTTGTTGTTTCGTTAATGACACCAGGGGTTAGGGTTAGTACCAGGAGTTAGGGTTAATATCAGGGGTTAGGGTTAATATCAGGGGTTAGGGTTAGTACCAGGGGTTAGGGTTAGTACCAGGGGTTAGGGTTAATACCAGGGGTTAGGGTTAGTACCAGGGGTTAGGGTTAGTACCAGGGGTTAGGGTTAGTACCAGGGGTTAGGGTTAGTACCAGGGGTTAGGGTTAGTACCAGGGATTAGTACCAGGGGTTAGGGTTAATACCAGGGGTTAGGGTTAGTACCAGGGGTTAGGGTTAGTACCAGGGGTTAGGGTTAATATCAGGGGTTAGGGTTAGTACCAGGGGTTAGGGTTAGTACCAGGGGTTAGGGTTAGTACCAGGGGTTAGTGTTAGTACCAGGGGTTAGGGTTAATATAAGGGGTTAGGATTAGGATTGTTTCTCCAACCTCTCCTGGTTTGTGTTCTGTATCTGTTTTCTGTCCTGGAAGGGAAGAGTAAAACTACTTAGAAAAGTATTACTAACGTTGTTGTTTCGTTAATGACACCAGGGGTTAGGGTTAGTACCAGGGGTTAGGGTTAGTACCAGGGGTTAGGGTTAGTACCAGGGATTAGTGTTAGTACCAGGGGTTAGGATTAGTACCAGGGGTTAGGGTTAATATCAGGGGTTAGGGTTAGTACCAGGGATTAGTGTTAGTACCAGGGGTTAGGATTAGTACCAGGGGTTAGGGTTAGTACCAGGGGTTAGGGTTAGTACCAGGGGTTAGGGTTAGTACCAGGGGTTAGTGTTAGTACCAGGGGTTAGGGTTAATACCAGGGGTTAGGGTTAATATCAGGGGTTAGGGTTAATATCAGGGGTTAGGGTTAGTACCAGGGGTTAGGGTTAGTACCAGGGGTTAGGGTTAGTACCAGGGGGTAGGGTTAGTACCAGGGATTAGTACCAGGGGTTAGGGTTAATACCAGGGGTTAGGGTTAGTACCAGGGGTTAGGGTTAGTATCAGGGGTTAGGGTTAGTACCAGGGGTTAGTGTTAGTACCAGGGGTTAGGGTTAGTACCAGGGGTTAGGATTAGGATTGTTTCTCCAACCTCTCCTGGTTTGTGTTCTGTATCTGTTTTCTGTCCTGGAAGGGAAGAGTAAAACTACTTAGAAAATTATTACTAACGTTGTTGTTTCATTAATGACACCAGGGGTTAGGGTTAGTACCAGGGGTTAGGGTTAGTACCAGGGGTTAGGGTTAGTACCAGGGGTTAGTGTTAGTACCAGGGGTTAGGGTTAATATAAGGGGTTAGGATTAGGATTGTTTCTCCAACCTCTCCTGGTTTGTGTTCTGTTTCTGTTTTCTGTCCTGGAAGGGAAGAGTAAAACTACTTAGAAAATTATTACTAACGTTGTTGTTTCGTTAATGACACCAGGGGTTAGGGTTAATATCAGGGGTTAGGGTTAATATCAGGGGTTAGGGTTAGTACCAGGGGTTAGGGTTGGTACCAGGGGTTAGGGTTAGTACCAGAGGTTAGGGTTAGTACCAGGGGTTAGGGTTAATACCAGGGGTTAGTGTTAGTACCAGGGGTTAGGGTAAATATAAGGGGTTAGGATTAGGATTGTTTCTCCAACCTCTCCTGGTTTGTGTTCTGTATCTGTTTTCTGTCCTGGAAGGGAAGAGTAAAACTACTTAGAAAAGTATTACTAACGTTGTTGTTTCGTTAATGACACCAGGGGTTAGGGTTAGTACCAGGGGTTAGGGTTAATATCAGGGGTTAGGGTTAATATCAGGGGTTAGGGTTAGTACCAGGGGTTAGGGTTAGTACCAGGGGTTAGGGTTAGTACCAGGGGTTAGGATTAGGATTGTTTCTCCAACCTCTCCTGGTTTGTGTTCTGTATCTGTTTTCTGTCCTGGAAGGGAAGAGTAAAACTACTTAGAAAAGTATTACTAACGTTGTTGTTTCGTTAATGACACCAGGGGTTAGGGTTAGTACCAGGAGTTAGGGTTAATATCAGGGGTTAGGGTTAATATCAGGGGTTAGGGTTAGTACCAGGGGTTAGGGTTAGTACCAGGGGTTAGGGTTAATACCAGGGGTTAGGGTTAGTACCAGGGGTTAGGGTTAGTACCAGGGGTTAGGGTTAGTACCAGGGGTTAGGGTTAGTACCAGGGGTTAGGGTTAGTACCAGGGATTAGTACCAGGGGTTAGGGTTAATACCAGGGGTTAGGGTTAGTACCAGGGGTTAGGGTTAGTACCAGGGGTTAGGGTTAGTACCAGGGGTTAGGGTTAATATCAGGGGTTAGGGTTAGTACCAGGGGTTAGGGTTAGTACCAGGGGTTAGGGTTAGTACCAGGGGTTAGTGTTAGTACCAGGGGTTAGGGTTAATATAAGGGGTTAGGATTAGGATTGTTTCTCCAACCTCTCCTGGTTTGTGTTCTGTTACTGTTTTCTGTCCTGGAAGGGAAGAGTAAAACTACTTAGAAAAGTATTACTAACGTTGTTGTTTCGTTAATGACACCAGGGGTTAGGGTTAGTACCAGGGGTTAGGGTTAGTACCAGGGGTTAGGGTTAGTACCAGGGGTTAGGGTTAGTACCAGGGATTAGTGTTAGTACCAGGGGTTAGGATTAGTACCAGGGGTTAGGGTTAATATCAGGGGTTAGGGTGAGTACCAGGGATTAGTGTTAGTACCAGGGGTTAGGGTTAATATCAGGGGTTAGGGTTAATATCAGGGGTTAGGGTTAGTACCAGGGGTTAGGGTTAGTACCAGGGGTTAGGGTTAATATCAGGGGTTAGGGTTAGTACCAGGGGTTAGGGTTAGCACCAGGGGTTAGGGTTAGTACCAGGGGTTAGGGTTAGTACCAGGGGTTAGGGTTAATACCAGGGGGTAGTGTTAGTACCAGGGGTTAGGGTTAATATAAGGGGTTAGGATTAGGATTGTTTCTCCAACCTCTCCTGGTTTGTGTTCTGTATCTGTTTTCTGTCCTGGAAGGGAAGAGTAAAACTACTTAGAAAAGTATTACTAACGTTGTTGTTTCGTTAATGACACCAGGGGTTAGGGTTAGTACTAGGGGTTAGGGTTAATATCAGGGGTTAGTGTTAGTACCAGGGGTTAGGGTTAGTACCAGGGGTTAGGGTTAATACCAGGGGTTAGTGTTAGTACCAGGGGTTAGGGTTAATATAAGGGGTTAGGATTAGGATTGTTTCTCCAACCTCTCCTGGTTTGTGTTCTGTATCTGTTTTCTGTCCTGGAAGGGAAGAGTAAAACTACTTAGAAAATTATTACTAACGTTGTTGTTTCGTTAATGACACCAGGGGTTAGGGTTAGTACCAGGGGTTAGGGTTAGTACCAGGGGTTAGGGTTAGTACCAGGGGTTAGGGTTAATACCAGGGGTTAGTGTTAGTACCAGGGGTTAGGGTTAATATAAGGGTTTAGGATTAGGATTGTTTCTCCAACCTCTCCTGGTTTGTGTTCTGTATCTGTTTTCTGTCCTGGAAGGGAAGAGTAAAACTACTTAGAAAATTATTACTAACGTTGTTGTTTCGTTAATGACACCAGGGGTTAGGGTTAGTACCAGGGGTTAGGGTTAGTACCAGGGGTTAGGGTTAATATCAGGGGTTAGGTTTAGTACCAGGGGTTAGGGTTAGTACCAGGGGTTAGGGTTAATACCAGGGGTTAGGGTTAGTACCAGGGGTTAGGGTTAGTACCAGGGGTTAGGGTTAGTACCAGGGGTTAGGGTTAATATCAGGGGTTAGGGTTAGTACCAGGGGTTAGGGTTAGTACCAGGGGTTAGGGTTAGTACCAGGGGTTAGTGTTAGTACCAGGGGTTAGGGTTAATATAAGGGGTTAGGATTAGGATTGTTTCTCCAACCTCTCCTGGTTTGTGTTCTGTATCTGTTTTCTGTCCTGGAAGGGAAGAGTAAAACTACTTAGAAAAGTATTACTAACGTTGTTGTTTCGTTAATGACACCAGGGGTTAGGGTTAGTACCAGGGGTTAGGGTTAGTACCAGGGGTTAGGGTTAGTACCAGGGGTTAGGGTTAGTACCAGGGGTTAGGGTTAGTACCAGGGATTAGTGTTAGTACCAGGGGTTAGGATTAGTACCAGGGGTTAGTGTTAGTACCAGGGGTTAGGGTTAATATCAGGGGTTAGGGTTAATACCAGGGGGTAGTGTTAGTACCAGGGGTTAGGGTTAATATAAGGGGTTAGGATTAGGATTGTTTCTCCAACCTCTCCTGGTTTGTGTTCTGTATCTGTTTTCTGTCCTGGAAGGGAAGAGTAAAACTACTTAGAAAAGTATTACTAACGTTGTTGTTTCGTTAATGACACCAGGGGTTAGGGTTAGTACCAGGGGTTAGGGTTAATATCAGGGGTTAGTGTTAGTACCAGGGGTTAGGGTTAGTACCAGGGGTTAGGGTTAATACCAGGGGTTAGTGTTAGTACCAGGGGTTAGGGTTAATATAAGGGGTTAGGATTAGGATTGTTTCTCCAACCTCTCCTGGTTTGTGTTCTGTATCTGTTTTCTGTCCTGGAAGGGAAGAGTAAAACTACTTAGAAAATTATTAATAACGTTGTTGTTTCGTTAATGACACCAGGGGTTAGGGTTAGTACCAGGGGTTAGGGTTAGTACCAGGGGTTAGGGTTAATACCAGGGGTTAGTGTTAGTACCAGGGGTTAGGGTTAATATAAGGGGTTAGGATTAGGATTGTTTCTCCAACCTCTCCTGGTTTGTGTTCTGTATCTGTTTTCTGTCCTGGAAGGGAAGAGTAAAACTACTTAGAAAATTATTACTAACGTTGTTGTTTCGTTAATGACACCAGGGGTTAGGGTTAGTACCAGGGGTTAGGGTTAGTACCAGGGGTTAGGGTTAGTACCAGGGGTTAGGGTTAATACCAGGGGTTAGTTTTAGTACCAGGGGTTAGGGTTAATATAAGGGGTTAGGATTAGGATTGTTTCTCCAACCTCTCCTGGTTTGTGTTCTGTATCTGTTTTCTGTCCTGGAAGGGAAGAGTAAAACTACTTAGAAAAGTATTACTAACGTTGTTGTTTCGTTAATGACACCAGGGGTTAGGGTTAGTACCAGGGGTTAGGGTTAATATCAGGGGTTAGGGTTAATATCAGGGGTTAGGGTTAGTACCAGGGGTTAGGGTTAGTACCAGGGGTTAGGGTTAATACCAGGGGTTAGGGTTAGTACCAGGGGTTAGGGTTAGTACCAGGGGTTAGGGTTAGTACCAGGGGTTAGGGTTAATATCAGGGGTTAGGGTTAGTACCAGGGGTTAGGGTTAGTACCAGGGGTTAGGGTTAGTACCAGGGGTTAGTGTTAGTACCAGGGGTTAGGGTTAATATAAGGGGTTAGGATTAGGATTGTTTCTCCAACCTCTCCTGGTTTGTGTTCTGTATCTGTTTTCTGTCCTGGAAGGGAAGAGTAAAACTACTTAGAAAAGTATTACTAACGTTGTTGTTTCGTTAATGACACCAGGGGTTAGGGTTAGTACCAGGGGTTAGGGTTAGTACCAGGGGTTAGGGTTAGTACCAGGGGTTAGGGTTAGTACCAGGGGTTAGGGTTAGTACCAGGGAATAGTGTTAGTACCAGGGGTTAGGATTAGTACCAGGGGTTAGGGTTAATATAAGGGGTTAGGATTAGTATTGTTTCTCCAACCTCTCCTGGTTTGTGTTCTGTATCTGTTTTCTGTCCTGGAAGAGTAAAACTACTTAGAAAAGTATTACTAACGTTGTTGTTTCGTTAATGACACCAGGGGTTAGGGTTAGTACCAGGGGTTAGGGATAATATCAGGGGTTAGGGTTAATATCAGGGGTTAGGGTTAGTACCAGGGGTTAGGGTTAGTACCAGGGGTTAGGGTTAATACCAGGGGTTAGGGTTAGTACCAGGGGTTAGGGTTAGTACCAGGGGTTAGGGTTAGTACCAGGGGTTAGGGTTAATATCAGGGGTTAGGGTTAGAACCAGGGGTTAGGGTTAGTACCAGGGGTTAGGGTTAGTACCAGGGGTTAGTGTTAGTACCAGGGGTTAGGGTTAATATAAGGGGTTAGGGTTAATATCAGGGGTTAGGGTGAGTACCAGGGATTAGTGTTAGTACCAGGGGTTAGGGTTAATATCAGGGGTTAGGGTTAATATCAGGGGTTAGGGTTAGTACCAGGGGTTAGGGTTAGTACCAGGGGTTAGGGTTAATATCAGGGGTTAGGGTTAGTACCAGGGGTTAGGGTTAGCACCAGGGGTTAGGGTTAGTACCAGGGGTTAGGGTTAGTACCAGGGGTTAGGGTTAATACCAGGGGGTAGTGTTAGTACCAGGGGTTAGGGTTAATATAAGGGGTTAGGATTAGG
Organism: Oncorhynchus clarkii lewisi; assembly: GCF_045791955.1. Taxonomy (NCBI): domain Eukaryota; kingdom Metazoa; phylum Chordata; class Actinopteri; order Salmoniformes; family Salmonidae; genus Oncorhynchus; species Oncorhynchus clarkii. The sequence continues at coordinate 45,895,931 of NC_092175.1, read as the reverse complement.
ATTGTTTCTCCAACCTCTCCTGGTTTGTGTTCTGTATCTGTTTTCTGTCCTGGAAGGGAAGAGTAAAACTACTTAGAAAATTATTACTAACGTTGTTGTTTCGTTAATGACACCAGGGGTTAGGGTTAGTACCAGGGGTTAGGGTTAGTACCAGGGGTTAGGGTTAGTACCAGGGGTTAGGGTTAATACCAGGGGTTAGTGTTAGTACCAGGGGTTAGGGTTAATATAAGGGGTTAGGATTAGGATTGTTTCTCCAACCTCTCCTGGTTTGTGTTCTGTATCTGTTTTCTGTCCTGGAAGGGAAGAGTAAAACTACTTAGAAAAGTATTACTAACGTTGTTGTTTCGTTAATGACACCAGGGGTTAGGGTTAGTACCAGGGGTTAGGGTTAATATCAGGGGTTAGGGTTAATATCAGGGGTTAGGGTTAGTACCAGGGGTTAGGGTTAGTACCAGGGGTTAGGGTTAATACCAGGGGTTAGGGTTAGTACCAGGGGTTAGGGTTAGTACCAGGGGTTAGGGTTAGTACCAGGGGTTAGGGTTAATATCAGGGGTTAGGGTTAGTACCAGGGGTTAGGGTTAGTACCAGGGGTTAGGGTTAGTACCAGGGGTTAGTGTTAGTACCAGGGGTTAGGGTTAATATAAGTGGTTAGGATTAGGATTGTTTCTCCAACCTCTCCTGGTTTGTGTTCTGTATCTGTTTTCTGTCCTGGAAGGGAAGAGTAAAACTACTTAGAAAAGTATTACTAACGTTGTTGTTTCGTTAATGACACCAGGGGTTAGGGTTAGTACCAGGGGTTAGGGTTAGTACCAGGGGTTAGGGTTAGTACCAGGGGTTAGGGTTAGTACCAGGGATTAGTGTTAGTACCAGGGGTTAGGATTAGTACCAGGGGTTAGGGTTAATATCAGGGGTTAGGGTGAGTACCAGGGATTAGTGTTAGTACCAGGGGTTAGGATTAGTACCAGAGGTTAGGGTTAGTACCAGGGGTTAGGGTTAGTACCAGGGGTTAGGGTTAGTACCAGGGATTAGTACCAGGGGTTAGGGTTAGTACCAGGGGTTAGGGTTAGTACCAGGGGTTAGGGTTAATATAAGGGGTTAGGATTAGGATTGTTTCTCCAACCTCTCCTGGTTTGTGTTCTGTATCTGTTTTCTGTCCTGGAAGGGAAGAGTAAAACTACTTAGAAAAGTATTACTAACGTTGTTGTTTCGTTAATGACACCAGGGGTTAGGGTTAGTACCAGGGGTTAGGGTTAGTACCAGGGGTTAGGGTTAGTACCAGGGGTTAGGGTTAGTACCAGGGATTAGTGTTAGTACCAGGGGTTAGGATTAGTACCAGGGGTTAGGGTGAGTACCAGGGATTAGTGTTAGTACCAGGGGTTAGGGTTAATATCAGGGGTTAGGGTTAATATCAGGGGTTAGGGTTAGTACCAGGGGTTAGGGTTAGTACCAGGGGTTAGGGTTAATATCAGGGGTTAGGGTTAGTACCAGGGGTTAGGGTTAGCACCAGGGGTTAGGGTTAGTACCAGGGGTTAGGGTTAGTACCAGGGGTTAGGGTTAATACCAGGGGGTAGTGTTAGTACCAGGGGTTAGGGTTAATATAAGGGGTTAGGATTAGGATTGTTTCTCCAACCTCTCCTGGTTTGTGTTCTGTATCTGTTTTCTGTCCTGGAAGGGAAGAGTAAAACTACTTAGAAAAGTATTACTAACGTTGTTGTTTCGTTAATGACACCAGGGGTTAGGGTTAGTACCAGGGGTTAGGGTTAATATCAGGGGTTAGTGTTAGTACCAGGGGTTAGGGTTAGTACCAGGGGTTAGGGTTAATACCAGGGGTTAGTGTTAGTACCAGGGGTTAGGGTTAATATAAGGGGTTAGGATTAGGATTGTTTCTCCAACCTCTCCTGGTTTGTGTTCTGTATCTGTTTTCTGTCCTGGAAGGGAAGAGTAAAACTACTTAGAAAATTGTTACTAACGTTGTTGTTTCGTTAATGACACCAGGGGTTAGGGTTAGTACCAGGGGTTAGGGTTAGTACCAGGGGTTAGGGTTAGTACCAGGGGTTAGGGTTAATACCAGGGGTTAGTGTTTGTACCAGGGGTTAGGGTTAATATAAGGGGTTAGGATTAGGATTGTTTCTCCAACCTCTCCTGGTTTGTGTTCTGTATCTGTTTTCTGTCCTGGAAGGGAAGAGTAAAACTACTTAGAAAAGTATTACTAACGTTGTTGTTTCGTTAATGACACCAGGGGTTAGGGTTAGTACCAGGGGTTAGGGTTAATATCAGGGGTTAGGGTTAATATCAGGGGTTAGGGTTAGTACCAGGGGTTAGGGTTAGTACCAGGGGTTAGGGTTAATACCAGGGGTTAGGGTTAGTACCAGGGGTTAGGGTTAGTACCAGGGGTTAGGGTTAATATCAGGGGTTAGGGTTAGTACCAGGGGTTAGGGTTGGTACCAGGGGTTAGGGTTAGTACCAGGGGTTAGTGTTAGTACCAGGGGTTAGGGTTAATATAAGGGGTTAGGATTAGGATTGTTTCTCCAACCTCTCCTGGTTTGTGTTCTGTATCTGTTTTCTGTCCTGGAAGGGAAGAGTAAAACTACTTAGAAAAGTATTACTAACGTTGTTGTTTCGTTAATGACACCAGGGGTTAGGGTTAGTACCAGGGGTTAGGGTTAGTACCAGGGATTAGTACCAGGGGTTAGGGTTAGTACCAGGGGTTAGGGTTAGTACCAGGGGTTAGGGTTAGTACCAGGGATTAGTACCAGGGGTGAGGGTTAGTATCAGGGGTTAGGGTTAGTACCAGGGGTTAGGGTTAGTACCAGGGGTTAGTGTTAGTACCAGTGGTTAGGGTTAATAAAAGGGGTTAGGATTAGGATTGTTTCTCCAACCTCTCCTGGTTTGTGTTGTGTATCTGTTTTCTGTCCTGGAAGGGAAGAGTAAAACTACTTAGAAAATTATTACTAACGTTGCTGTTTCGTTAATGACACCAGGGGTTAGGGTTAATATCAGGGGTTAGGGTTAGTACCAGGGGTTAGTGTTAGTACCAAGGGTTAGGGTTAGTACCAGGGGTTAGGGTTAATATCAGGGTTTAGGATTAGTACCAGGGGTTAGGGTTAGTACCAGGGGTTAGTGTTAGTACCAGGGGTTAGGGTTAATACCAGGGGTTAGGGTTAGTACCAGGGGTTAGGGTTAGTACCAGGGGTTAGGGTTAATATCAGGGGTTAGGGTTAGTACCAGGGGTTAGGGTTAGTACCAGGGGTTAGGGTTAGTACCAGGGGTTAGGGTTAGTACCAGGGGTTAGGGTTAATATCAGGGGTTAGGGTTAGTACCAGGGGTTAGGGTTAGTACCAGGGGTTAGGGTTAGTACCAGGGGTTAGGGTTAATACCAGGGGTTAGTGTTAGTACCAGGGGTTAGGGTTAGGATTGTTTCTCCAACCTCTCCTGGTTTGTGTTCTGTATCTGTTTTCTGTCCTGGAAGGGAAGAGTAAAACTACTTAGAAAAGTATTACTAACGTTGTTGTTTCGTTAATGACACCAGGGGTTAGGGTTAGTACCAGGGGTTAGGGTTAATATCAGGGGTTAGTGTTAGTACCAGGGGTTAGGGTTAGTACCAGGGGTTAGGGTTAATACCAGGGGTTAGTGTTAGTACCAGGGGTTAGGGTTAATATAAGGGGTTAGGATTAGGATTGTTTCTCCAACCTCTCCTGGTTTGTGTTCTGTATCTGTTTTCTGTCCTGGAAGGGAAGAGTAAAACTACTTAGAAAATTATTACTAACGTTGTTGTTTCGTTAATGACACCAGGGGTTAGGGTTAGTACCAGGGGTTAGGGTTAGTACCAGGGGTTGGGGTTAGTACCAGGGGTTAGGGTTAATACCAGGGGTTAGTGTTAGTACCAGGGGTTAGGGATAATATAAGGGGTTAGGATTAGGATTGTTTCTCCAACCTCACCTGGTTTGTGTTCTGTATCTGTTTTCTGTCCTGGAAGGGAAGAGTAAAACTACTTAGAAAAGTATTACTAACGTTGTTGTTTCGTTAATGACACCAGGGGTTAGGGTTAGTACCAGGGGTTAGGGTTAATATCAGGGGTTAGGGTTAATATCAGGGGTTAGGGTTAGTACCAGGGGTTAGGGTTAGTACCAGGGGTTAGGGTTAATACCAGGGGTTAGGGTTAGTACCAGGGGTTAGGGTTAGTACCAGGGGTTAGGGTTAGTACCAGGGGTTAGGGTTAATATCAGGGGTTAGGGTTAGTACCAGGGGTTAGGGTTAGTACCAGGGGTTAGGGTTAGTACCAGGGGTTAGTGTTAGTACCAGGGGTTAGGGTTAATATAAGGGGTTAGGATTAGGATTGTTTCTCCAACCTCTCCTGGTTTGTGTTCTGTATCTGTTTTCTGTCCTGGAAGGGAAGAGTAAAACTACTTAGAAAAGTATTACTAACGTTGTTGTTTCGTTAATGACACCAGGGGTTAGGGTTAGTACCAGGGGTTAGGGTTAGTACCAGGGGTTAGGGTTAGTACCAGGGGTTAGGGTTAGTACCAGGGGTTAGGGTTAGTACCAGGGATTAGTGTTAGTACCAGGGGTTAGGATTAGTACCAGGGGTTAGGGTTAATATCAGGGGTTAGGGTGAGTACCAGGGATTAGTGTTAGTACCAGGGGTTAGGGTTAATATCAGGGGTTAGGGTTAATATCAGGGTTTAGGGTTAGTACCAGGGGTTAGGGTTAGTACCAGGGGTTAGGGTTAATACCAGGGGTTAGTGTTAGTACCAGGGGTTAGGGTTAATATAAGGGGTTAGGATTAGGATTGTTACTCCAACCTCTCCTGGTTTGTGTTCTGTATCTGTTTTCTGTCCTGGAAGGGAAGAGTAAAACTACTTAGAAAAGTATTACTAACGTTGTTGTTTCGTTAATGACACCAGGGGTTAGGGTTAGTACCAGGGGTTAGGGTTAATATCAGGGGTTAGTGTTAGTACCAGGGGTTAGGGTTAGTACCAGGGGTTAGGGTTAATACCAGGGGTTAGTGTTAGTACCAGGGGTTAGGGTTAATATAAGGGGTTAGGATTAGGATTGTTTCTCCAACCTCTCCTGGTTTGTGTTCTGTATCTGTTTTCTGTCCTGGAAGGGAAGAGTAAAACTACTTAGAAAATTATTACTAACGTTGTTGTTTCGTTAATGACACCAGGGGTTAGGGTTAGTACCAGGGGTTAGGGTTAGTACCAGGGGTTAGGGTTAGTACCAGGGGTTAGGGTTAATACCAGGGGTTAGTGTTAGTACCAGGGGTTAGGGTTAATATAAGGGGTTAGGATTAGGATTGTTTCTCCAACCTCTCCTGGTTTGTGTTCTGTATCTGTTTTCTGTCCTGGAAGGGAAGAGTAAAACTACTTAGAAAAGTATTACTAACGTTGTTGTTTCGTTAATGACACCAGGGGTTAGGGTTAGTACCAGGGGTTAGGGTTAATATCAGGGGTTAGGGTTAATATCAGGGGTTAGGGTTAGTACCAGGGGTTAGGGTTAGTACCAGGGGTTAGGGTTAGTATCAGGGGTTAGGGTTAATATCAGGGGTTAGGGTTAGTACCAGGGGTTAGTGTTAGTACCAGGGGTTAGGGTTAGTACCAGGGGTTAGGATTAGGATTGTTTCTCCAACCTCTCCTGGTTTGTGTTCTGAATCTGTTTTCTGTCCTGGAAGGGAAGAGTAAAACTACTTAGAAAAGTATTACTAACGTTGTTGTTTCGTTAATGACTCCAGGGGTTAGGGTTAGTACCAGGGGTTAGGGTTAATATCAGGGGTTAGGGTTGATATCAGGGGTTAGTGTTAGTACCAGGGGTTAGGGTTAGTACCAGGGGTTAGGGTTAATACCAGGGGTTAGGGTTAGTACCAAGGGTTAGTGTTAGTACCAGGGGTTAGTGTTAGTACCAGGGGTTAGGGTTAATACCAGGGATTAGGGTTAATATCAGGGGTTAGGGTTAATATCAGGGGTTAGGGTTAGTACCAGAGGTTAGGGTTAGTACCAGGGGTTAGGGTTAGTACCAGGGATTAGTACCAGGGGTTAGGGTTAATACCAGGGGTTAGGGTTAGTACCAGGGGTTAGGGTTAGTATCAGGGGTTAGGGTTAGTACCAGGGGTTAGGGTTAGTACCAGGGGTTAGGGTTAATATAAGGGGTTAGGATTAGGATTGTTTCTCCAACCTCTCCTGGTTTGTGTTCTGTATCTGTTTTCTGTCCTGGAAGGGAAGAGTAAAACTACTTAGAAAAGTATTACTAACGTTGTTGTTTCGTTAATGACACCAGGGGTTAGGGTTAGTACCAGGGGTTAGGGTTAATATCAGGGGTTAGGGTTAATATCAGGGGTTAGGGTTAGTACCAGGGGTTAGGGTTAATACCAGGGGTTAGTGTTAGTACCAGGGGTTAGGGTTAATACCAGGGGTTAGTGTTAGTACCAGGGGTTAGGGTTAATATCAGGGGTTAGGGTTAATATCAGGGGTTAGGGTTAGTACCAGGGGTTAGGGTTAATATCAGGGGTGGGGGTTAGTACCAGGGGTTAGGGTTAGTACAAGGGTTAGGGTTAGTACCAGGGGTTAGGGTTAATACCAGGGGTTAGGGTTAGTACCAGGGGTTAGGGTTAGTACCAGGGGTTAGTGTTAGTACCAGGGGTTAGGGTTAGTACCAGGGGTTAGGGTTAATATAAGGGGTAAGGATTAGGATTGTTTCTCCAACCTCTCCTGGTTTGTGTTCTGTATCTGTTTTCTGTCCTGGAAGGGAAGAGTAAAACTACTTAGAAAAGTATTACTAACGTTGTTGTTTCGTTAATGACACCAGGGTTAGTGTTAGTACCAGGGGTTAGGGTTAGTACCAGGGGTTAGGGTTAATACCAGGGGTTAGGGTTAGTACCAGGGGTTAGTGTTAGTACCAGGGGTTAGTGTTAGTACCAGGGGTTAGGGTTAATACCAGGGATTAGGGTTAATATCAGGGGTTAGGGTTAATATCAGGGGTCAGGGTTAGTACCAGAGGTTAGGGTTAGTACCAGGGGTTAGGGTTAGTACCAGGGATTAGTACCAGGGGTTAGGGTTAATACCAGGGGTTAGGGTTAGTACCAGGGGTTAGGGTTAGTATCAGGGGTTAGGGTTAGTACCAGGGGTTAGGGTTAGTACCAGGGGTTAGTGTTAGTACCAGGGGTTAGGATTAGGATTGTTTCTCCAACCTCTCCTGGTTTGTGTTCTGTATCTGTTTTCTGTCCTGGAAGGGAAGAGTAAAACTACTTAGAAAAGTATTACTAACGTTGTTGTTTCGTTAATGACACCAGGGGTTAGGGTTAGTACCAGGGGTTAGGGTTAATATCAGGGGTTAGGGTTAATATCAGGGGTTAGGGTTAGTACCAGGGGTTAGGGTTAGTACCAGGGGTTAGGGTTAGTATCAGGGGTTAGGGTTAATATCAGGGGTTAGGGTTAGTACCAGGGGTTAGTGTTAGTACCAGGGGTTAGGGTTAGTACCAGGGGTTAGGATTAGGATTGTTTCTCCAACCTCTCCTGGTTTGTGTTCTGAATCTGTTTTCTGTCCTGGAAGGGAAGAGTAAAACTACTTAGAAAAGTATTACTAACGTTGTTGTTTCGTTAATGACTCCAGGGGTTAGGGTTAGTACCAGGGGTTAGGGTTAATATCAGGGGTTAGGGTTGATATCATGGGTTAGTGTTAGTACCAGGGGTTAGGGTTAGTACCAGGGGTTAGGGTTAATACCAGGGGTTAGGGTTAGTACCAGGGGTTAGGGTTAGTACCAGGGGTTAGTGTTAGTACCAGGGGTTAGGGTTAGTACCAGGGGTTAGGATTAATATAAGGGGTAAGGATTAGGATTGTTTCTCCAACCTCTCCTGGTTTGTGTTCTGTATCTGTTTTCTGTCCTGGAAGGGAAGAGTAAAACTACTTAGAAAAGTATTACTAACGTTGTTGTTTCGTTAATGACACCAGGGGTTAGTGTTAGTACCAGGGGTTAGGGTTAGTACCAGGGGTTAGGGTTAGTACCAGGGGTTAGTGTTAGTACCAGGGGTTAGGGTTAATATAAGGGGTTAGGATTAGGATTGTTTCTCCAACCTCTCCTGGTTTGTGTTCTGTATCTGTTTTCTGTCCTGGAAGGGAAGAGTAAAACTACTTAGAAAAGTATTACTAACGTTGTTGTTTCGTTAATGACACCAGGGGTTAGGGTTAGTACCAGGGGTTAGGGTTAATATCAGGGGTTAGGGTTAATATCAGGGGTTAGGGTTAGTACCAGGGGTTAGGGTTAATACCAGGGGTTAGTGTTAGTACCAGGGGTTAGGGTTAATACCAGGGGTTAGTGTTAGTACCAGGGGTTAGGGTTAATATCAGGGGTTAGGGTTAATATCAGGGGTTAGGGTTAGTACCAGGGGTTAGGGTTAATATCAGGGGTGGGGGTTAGTACCAGGGGTTAGGGTTAGTACAAGGGTTAGGGTTAGTACCAGGGGTTAGGGTTAATACCAGGGGTTAGGGTTAGTACCAGGGGTTAGGGTTAGTACCAGGGGTTAGTGTTAGTACCAGGGGTTAGGGTTAGTACCAGGGGTTAGGGTTAATATAAGGGGTAAGGATTAGGATTGTTTCTCCAACCTCTCCTGGTTTGTGTTCTGTATCTGTTTTCTGTCCTGGAAGGGAAGAGTAAAACTACTTAGAAAAGTATTACTAACGTTGTTGTTTCGTTAATGACACCAGGGGTTAGTGTTAGTACCAGGGGTTAGGGTTAGTACCAGGGGTTAGGGTTAGTACCAGGGGTTAGGGTTAGTACCAGGGGTTAGGGTTAATATAAGGGGTTAGGATTAGGATTGTTTCTCCAACCTCTCCTGGTTTGTGTTCTGTATCTGTTTTCTGTCCAGGAAGGGAAGAGTAAAACTACTTAGAAAAGTATTACTAACGTTGTTGTTTCGTTAATGACACCAGGGGTTAGGGTTAGTACCAGGGGTTAGGGTTAGTACCAGGGGTTAGGGTTAGTACCAGGGGTTAGGGTTAGTACCAGGGGTTAGGGTTAGTACCAGGGATTAGTGTTAGTACCAGGGGTTAGGATTAGTACCAGGGGTTAGGTTTAATATCAGTAGTTAGGGTTCGTACCAGGGATTCGTGTTAGTACCAGGGGTTAGGATTAGTACCAGGGGTTAGGGTTAGTACCAGGGGTTAGGGTTAGTACCAGGGGTTAGGGTTAGTACCAGGGGTTAGTGTTAGTACCAGGGGTTAGGGTTAATACCAGGGATTAGGGTTAATATCAGGGGTTAGGGTTAATATCAGGGGTTAGGGTTAGTACCAGGGGTTAGGGTTGGTACCAGGGGTTAGGGTTAGTACCAGGGGTTAGGGTTAGTACCAGGGATTAGTACCAGGGGTTAGGGTTAATACCAGGGGTTAGGGTTAGTACCAGGGGTTAGGGTTAGTATCAGGGGTTAGGGTTAGTACCAGGGGTTAGGGTTAGTACCAGGGGTTAGGATTAGGATTGTTTCTCCAACCTCTCCTGGTTTGTGTTCTGTGTCTGTTTTCTGTCCTGGAAGGGAAGAGTAAAACTACTTAGAAAAGTATTACTAACGTTGTTGTTTCGTTAATGACACCAGGGGTTAGGGTTAGTACCAGGGGTTAGGGTTAATATCAGGGGTTAGGGTTAATATCAGGGGTTAGGGTTAGTACCAGGGGTTAGGGTTAGTACCAGGGGTTAGGGTTAGTATCAGGGGTTAGGGTTAATATCAGGGGTTAGGGTTAGTACCAGGGGTTAGTGTTAGTACCAGGGGTTAGGGTTAGTACCAGGGGTTAGGGTTAATACCAGGGGTTAGGGTTAGTACCAGGGGTTAGGGTTAGTATCAGGGGTTAGGGTTAATATCAGGGGTTAGGGTTAGTACCAGGGGTTAGTGTTAGTACCAGGGGTTAGGGTTAGTACCAGGGGTTAGGGTTAATACCAGGGGTTAGTGTTAACCCTAACCCTGGTACTAACCCTAACCCCTGGTATTAACCCTAACCCCTGGTACTAACCCTAACCCCTGGTACTAACACTAACCCCTGGTACTAACCCTAACCCCTGATATTAACCCTAACCCCTGATACTAACCCTAACCCCTGGTACTAACCCTAACCCCTGGTACTAACCCTAACCCCTGATATTAACCCTAACCCCTGATATTAACCCTAACCCCTGGTACTAACCCTAACCCCTGGTGTCATTAACGAAACAACAACGTTAGTAATACTTTTCTAAGTAGTAATACTTTTCTAAGTAGTAAAACTACTTAGAAAAGTATTACTAACGTTGTTGTTTCGTTAATGACACCAGGGGTTAGGGTTAGTACCAGGGGTTAGGGTTAGTACCAGGGGTTAGGGTTAGTACCAGGGGTTAGAGTTAGTACCAGGGGTTAGTGTTAGTACCAGGGGTTAGGGTTAGTACCAGGGGTTAGTGTTAGTACCAGGGGTTAGGGTTAGTACCAGGGGTTAGGGTTAATACCAGGGGTTAGTGTTAGTACCAAGGGTTAGGGTTAGTACCAGGGGTTAGGGTTAGTGCCAGGGGTTAGGGTTAATATCAGGGGTTAGGGTTAATACCAGGGGTTAGGGTTAGTACCAGGGGTTAGGGTTAATATCAGGGGTTAGGGTTATTAATATCAGGGGTTAGGGTTAGTACCAGGGGTTAGGGTTAGTACCAGGGGTTAGGGTTAGTACCAGGGGTTAGGTTTAGTACCAGGGATTAGTGTTAGTACCAGGGGTTAGGGTTAGTACCAGGGGTTAGGGTTAATATCAGGGGTTAGGGTTAGTCCCAGGGGTTAGGGTTAGTACCAGGGGTTAGAGTTAGTACCAGGGGTTAGGTTTAGTACCAGGGGTTAGGGTTAGTACCAGGGGTTAGGGTTGGTACCAGGGGTTAGGGTTAGTACCAGGGGTTAGTGTTAGTACCAGGGGTTAGGGTTAGTACCAGGGGTTAGGGTTAGTACCAGGGGTTAGGGTTAGTACCAGGGTTAGTGTTAGTACCAGGGGTTAGGTTTAGTACCAGGGGTTAGGGTTAGTACCAGGGGTTAGGGTTAGTACCAGGGGTTAGGGTTAGTACCAGGGGTTAGGGTTAGTACCAGGGGTTAGGGTTAATACCAGGGGTTAGGGTTAGTACCAGGGGTTAGGGTTAGTACCAGGGGTTAGTGTTAGTATCAGGGGTTAGGGTTAGTACCAGGGGTTAGGGTTAGTACCAGGGGTTAGTGTTAGTACCAGGGGTTAGGGTTAATATAAGGGGTTAGGATTAGGATTGTTTCTCCAACCTCTCCTGGTTTGTGTTCTGTATCTGTTTTCTGTCCTGGAAGGGAAGAGTAAAACTACTTAGAAAAGTATTACTAACGTTGTTGTTTAGTTAATGACACCAGGGGTTAGGGTTAGTACCAGGGGTTAGGGTTAATATCAGGGGTTAGGGTTAATATCAGGGGTTAGGGTTAATACTAGGGGTTAGGGTTAGTACCAGGGGTTAGGGTTAGTATCAGGGTTTAGGGTTAATACCAGGGGTTAGGGTTAGTACCAGGGGTTAGGGTTAATATCAGGAGTTAGGGTTAATACTAGGGGTTAGGTTTAATACCAGGGGTTAGGGTTAGTACCAGGGGTTAGGGTTAGTACCAGGGGTTAGGGTTAGTACCAGGGGTTAGGGTTAGTACCAGGGATTAGTACCAGGGGTTAGGGTTAATATCAGGGGTTAGGGTTAGTACCAGGGGTTAGGGTTAGTACCAGGGGTTAGTACCAGGGGTTAGGGTTAATATCAGAGGTTAGGGTTAGTACCAGGGGTTAGGGTTAGTACCAGGGGTTAGGGTTAGTATCAGGGGTTAGGGTTAGTACCAGGGGTTAGGGTTAATACCAGGGGTTAGGGTTAATATCAGGGGTTAGGGTTAATACCAGGGGTTAGGGTTAATACCAGGGGTTAGGGTTAGTACCAGGGGTTAGGGTTAGTACCAGGGGTAAGGGTTAGTACCAGGGGTTAGTGTTAGTACCAGGGGTTAGGGTTAATATAAGGGGTTAGGATTAGGATTGTTTCTCCAACCTCTCCTTGTTTGTGTTCTGTATCTGTTTTCTGTCCTGGAAGGGAAGAGTAAAACTACTTAGAAAAGTATTACTAACGTTGTTGTTTCGTTAATGACACCAGGGGTTAGGGTTAGTACCAGGGGTTAGGGTTAGTACCAGGGGTTAGGGTTAGTACCAGGGGTTAGAGTTAGTACCAGGGGTTAGTGTTAGTACCAGGGGTTAGGGTTAGTACCAGGGGTTAGTGTTAGTACCAGGGGTTAGGGTTAGTACCAGGGGTTAGGGTTAATACCAGGGGTTAGTGTTAGTACCAAGGGTTAGGGTTAGTACCAGGGGTTAGTGTTAGTATCAGGGGTTAGGGTTAGTACCAGGGGTTAGGGTTAATATCAGGGGTTAGGGTTAATATAAGGGGTTAGGGTTAATACCAGGGGTTAGGGTTAATACCAGGGGTTAGGGTTAATATCAGGGGTTAGGGTTAGTACCAGGGGTTAGGGTTAGTACCAGGGGTTAGGGTTAATACCAGGGGTTAGGGTTAGTACCAGGGGTTAGGGTTAGTACCAGGGGTTAGGGTTAATATCAGGGGTTAGGGTTAGTACCAGGGGTTAGGGTTAGTACCAGGGGTTAGGGTTAATACCAGGGGTTAGTGTTAGTACCAGGGGTTAGGGTTAGTACCAGGGGTTAGGGTTAATACCAGGGTTTAGGGTTAGTACCAGGGGTTAGGGTTAGTACCAGGGGTTAGTGTTAGTACCAGGGGTTAGGGTTAGTACCAGGGGTTAGGGTTAATACCAGGGGTTAGTGTTAGTACCAGGGGTTAGGGTTAATATAAGGGGTTAGGATTAGGATTGTTTCTCCAACCTCTCCTGGTTTGTGTTCTGTATCTGTTTTCTGTCCTGGAAGAGAAGAGTAAAACTACTTAGAAAAGTATTACTAACGTTGTTGTTTCGTTAATGACACCAGAGGTTAGGGTTAGTACCAGAGGTTAGGGTTAATATCAGGGGTTAGGGTTAGTACCAGGGGTTAGGGTTAGTACCAGGGGTTAGGGTTAATACCAGGGGTTAGGGTTAGTACCAGGGGTTAGGGTTAGTACCAGGGGTTAGTGTTAGTACCAGGGGTTAGGGTTAATATAAGGGGTTAGGATTAGGATTGTTTCTCCAACCTCTCCTGGTTTGTGTTCTGTATCTGTTTTCTGTCCTGGAATTGAAGAGTAAAACTACTTAGAAAATTATTACTAACGTTGTTGTTTCGTTAATGACACCAGGGGTTAGGGTTAGTACCAGGGGTTAGTTTTAGTACCAGGGGTTAGGGTTAGTACCAGGGGTTAGGATTAGGATTGTTTCTCCAACCTCTCCTGGTTTGTGTTCTGTATCTGTTTTCTGTCCTGGAAGGGAAGAGTAAAACTACTTAGAAAATTATTACTAACGTTGTTGTTTCGTTAATGACACCAGGGGTTAGGGTTAGTACCAGGGGTTAGGGTTAGTACCAGGGGTTAGTGTTAGTACCAGGGGTTAGGGTTAATACAAGGGGTTAGGGTTAGTACCAGGGGTTAGGGTTAGTACCAGGGGTTAGTGTTAGTATCAGGGGTTAGGGTTAGTACCAGGGGTTAGGGTTAGTACCAGGGGTTAGTGTTAGTACCAGGGGTTAGGGTTAGTACCAGGGGTTAGGGTTAATATAAGGGGTTAGGATTAGGATTGTTTCTCCAACCTCTCCTGGTTTGTGTTCTGTATCTGTTTTCTGTCCTGGAAGGGAAGAGTAAAACTACTTAGAAAAGTATTACTAACGTTGTTGTTTCGTTAATGACACCAGGGGTTAGGGTTAATATCAGGGGTTAGGGTTAGTACCAGGGGTTAGGGTTAATATCAGGGGTTAGGGTTAATATAAGGGGTTAGGGTTAATACCAGGGGTTAGGGTTAATATCAGGGGTTAGGGTTAATATCAGGGGTTAGGGTTAGTACCAGGGGTTAGGGTTAGTACCAGGGGTTAGGGTTAATACCAGGGGTTAGGGTTAGTACCAGGGGTTAGGGTTAGTACCAGGGGTTAGGGTTAATATCAGGGGTTAGGGTTAGTACCAGGGGTTAGGGTTAGTACCAGGGGTTAGTGTTAATACCAGGGGTTAGTGTTAGTACCAGGGGTTAGGGTTAGTACCAGGGGTTAGGGTTAATACCAGGGTTTAGGGTTAGTACCAGGGGTTAGGGTTAGTACCAGGGGTTAGTGTTAGTACCAGGGGTTAGGGTTAGTACCAGGGGTTAGGGTTAATACCAGGGGTTAGTGTTAGTACCAGGGGTTAGGGTTAATATAAGGGGTTAGGATTAGGATTGTTTCTCCAACCTCTCCTGGTTTGTGTTCTGTATCTGTTTTCTGTCCTGGAAGAGAAGAGTAAAACTACTTAGAAAAGTATTACTAACGTTGTTGTTTCGTTAATGACACCAGAGGTTAGGGTTAGTACCAGGGGTTAGGGTTAATATCAGGGGTTAGGGTTAGTACCAGGGGTTAGGGTTAGTACCAGGGGTTGGGGTTAGTACCAGGGGTTAGGGTTAATACCAGGGGTTAGGGTTAGTACCAGGGGTTAGGGTTAGTACCAGGGGTTAGTGTTAGTACCAGGGGTTAGGGTTAATATAAGGGGTTAGGATTAGGATTGTTTCTCCAACCTCTCCTGGTTTGTGTTCTGTATCTGTTTTCTGTCCTGGAATTGAAGAGTAAAACTACTTAGAAAATTATTACTAACGTTGTTGTTTCGTTAATGACACCAGGGGTTAGGGTTAGTACCAGGGGTTAGTTTTAGTACCAGGGGTTAGGGTTAGTACCAGGGGTTAGGATTAGGATTGTTTCTCCAACCTCTCCTGGTTTGTGTTCTGTATCTGTTTTCTGTCCTGGAAGGGAAGAGTAAAACTACTTAGAAAATTATTACTAACGTTGTTGTTTCGTTAATGACACCAGGGGTTAGGGTTAGTACCAGGGGTTAGGGTTAGTACCAGGGGTTAGTGTTAGTACCAGGGGTTAGGGTTAATACAAGGGGTTAGGGTTAGTACCAGGGGTTAGGGTTAGTACCAGGGGTTAGGGTTAGTACCAGGGGTTAGTGTTAGTATCAGGGGTTAGGGTTAGTACCAGGGGTTAGGGTTAGTACCAGGGGTTAGTGTTAGTACCAGGGGTTAGGGTTAGTACCAGGGGTTAGGGTTAATATAAGGGGTTAGGATTAGGATTGTTTCTCCAACCTCTCCTGGTTTGTGTTCTGTATCTGTTTTCTGTCCTGGAAGGGAAGAGTAAAACTACTTAGAAAAGTATTACTAACGTTGTTGTTTCGTTAATGACACCAGGGGTTAGGGTTAATATCAGGGGTTAGGGTTAGTACCAGGGGTTAGGGTTAATATCAGAGGTTAGGGTTAATACCAGGGGTTAGGGTTAGTACCAGGGGTTAGGGTTAATATCAGGGGTTAGGGTTAGTACCAGGGGTTAGGGTTAGTACCAGGGGTTAGGGTTAATACCAGGGGTTAGGGTTAGTACCAGGGATTAGTGTTAGTACCAGGGGTTAGGGTTAGTACCAGGGGTTAGGGTTAGTACCAGGGGTTAGGGTTAGTACCAGGGTTAGGGTTAATATAAGGGGTTAGGATTAGGATTGTTTCTCCAACCTCTCCTGGTTTGTGTTCTGTATCTGTTTTCTGTCCTGGAAGGGAAGAGTAAAACTACTTAGAAAAGTATTACTAACGTTGTTGTTTCGTTAATGACACCAGGGGTTAGGGTTAGTACCAGGGGTTAGGGTTAATATCAGGGGTTAGGGTTAATATCAGGGGTTAGGGTTAATACTAGGGGTTAGGGTTAGTACCATGGGTTAGGGTTAGTATCAGGGTTTAGGGTTAATACCAGGGGTTAGGGTTAGTACCAGGGGTTAGGGTTAATATCAGGGGTTAGGGTTAATACTAGGGGTTAGGTTTAATACCAGGGGTTAGGGTTAGTACCAGGGGTTAGGGTTAGTACCAGGGGTTAGGGTTAGTACCAGGGGTTAGGGTAAGTACCAGGGATTAGTACCAGGGGTTAGGGTTAATATCAGGGGTTAGGGTTAGTACCAGGGGTTAGGGTTAGTACCAGGGGTTAGTACCAGGGGTTAGGGTTAATATCAGAGGTTAGGGTTAGTACCAGGGGTTAGGGTTAATACCAGGGGTTAGGGTTAATATCAGGGGTTAGGGTTAATACCAGGGGTTAGGGTTAGTATCAGGGGTTAGGGTTAGTACCAGGGGTTAGGGTTAATACCAGGGGTTAGGGTTAATATCAGGGGTTAGGGTTAATACCAAGGGTTAGGGTTAATACCAGGGGTTAGGGTTAGTACCAGGGGTAAGGGTTAGTACCAGGGGTTAGGGTTAGTACCAGGGGTTAGTGTTAGTACCAGGGGTTAGGGTTAATATAAGGGGTTAGGATTAGGATTGTTTCTCCAACCTCTCCTGGTTTGTGTTCTGTATCTGTTTTCTGTCCTGGAAGGGAAGAGTAAAACTGCTTAGAAAAGTATTACTAACGTTGTTGTTTCGTTAATGACACCAGGGGTTAGGGTTAGTACCAGAGGTTAGGGTTAGTACCAGGGGTTAGGGTTAGTACCAGGGGTTAGAGTTAGTACCAGGGGTTAGTGTTAGTACCAGGGGTTAGGGTTAGTACCAGGGGTTAGTGTTAGTACCAGGGGTTAGGGTTAGTACCAGGGGTTAGGGTTAATACCAGGGGTTAGTGTTAGTACCAGGGGTTAGGGTTAGTACCAGGGGTTAGGGTTAGTATCAGGGGTTAGGGTTAGTACCAGGGGTTAGGGTTAATATCAGGGGTTAGGGTTAATATAAGGGGTTAGGGTTAATACCAGGGGTTAGGGTTAATATCAGGGGTTAGGGTTAATATCAGGGGTTAGGGTTAGTACCAGGGGTTAGGGTTAGTACCAGGGGTTAGGGTTAATACCAGGGGTTAGGGTTAGTACCAGGGGTTAGGGTTAGTACCAGGGGTTAGTGTTAGTACCAGGGGTTAGGGTTAGTACCAGGGGTTAGGGTTAATATAAGGGGTTAGGATTAGGATTGTTTCTCCAACCTCTCCTGGTTTGTGTTCTGTATCTGTTTTCTGTCCTGGAAGGGAAGAGTAAAACTACTTAGAAAAGTATTACTAACGTTGTTGTTTCGTTAATGACACCAGGGGTTAGGGTTAATATCAGGGGTTAGGGTTAGTACCAGGGGTTAGGGTTAATATCAGAGGTTAGGGTTAATACCAGGGGTTAGGGTTAGTACCAGGGGTTAGGGTTAATATCAGGGGTTAGGGTTAGTACCAGGGGTTAGGGTTAGTACCAGGGGTTAGGGTTAATACCAGGGGTTAGGGTTAGTACCAGGGATTAGTGTTAGTACCAGGGGTTAGGGTTAGTACCAGGGGTTAGGGTTAGTACCAGGGGTTAGGGTTAGTACCAGGGTTAGGGTTAATATAAGGGGTTAGGATTAGGATTGTTTCTCCAACCTCTCCTGGTTTGTGTTCTGTATCTGTTTTCTGTCCTGGAAGGGAAGAGTAAAACTACTTAGAAAAGTATTACTAACGTTGTTGTTTCGTTAATGACACCAGGGGTTAGGGTTAGTACCAGGGGTTAGGGTTAATATCAGGGGTTAGGGTTAATATCAGGGGTTAGGGTTAATACTAGGGGTTAGGGTTAGTACCATGGGTTAGGGTTAGTATCAGGGTTTAGGGTTAATACCAGGGGTTAGGGTTAGTACCAGGGGTTAGGGTTAATATCAGGGGTTAGGGTTAATACTATGGGTTAGGTTTAATACCAGGGGTTAGGGTTAGTACCAGGGGTTAGGGTTAGTACCAGGGGTTAGGGTTAGTACCAGGGGTTAGGGTAAGTACCAGGGATTAGTACAAGGGGTTAGGGTTAATATCAGGGGTTAGGGTTAGTACCAGGGGTTAGGGTTAGTACCAGGGGTTAGTACCAGGGGTTAGGGTTAATATCAGAGGTTAGGGTTAGTACCAGGGGTTAGGGTTAATACCAGGGGTTAGGGTTAATATCAGGGGTTAGGGTTAATACCAGGGGTTAGGGTTAGTACCAGGGGTTAGGGTTAATACCAGGGGTTAGGGTTAATATCAGGGGTTAGGGTTAATACCAGGGGTTAGGGTTAATACCAGGGGTTAGGGTTAGTACCAGGGGTTAGGGTTAGTACCAGGGGTTAGGGTTAGTACCAGGGGTTAGTGTTAGTACCAGGGGTTAGGGTTAATATAAGGGGTTAGGATTAGGATTGTTTCTCCAACCTCTCCTGGTTTGTGTTCTGTATCTGTTTTCTGTCCTGGAAGGGAAGAGTAAAACTACTTAGAAAAGTATTACTAACGTTGTTGTTTCGTTAATGACACCAGGGGTTAGGGTTAGTACCAGGGGTTAGGGTTAGTACCAGGGGTTAGGGTTAGTACCAGGGGTTAGAGTTAGTACCAGGGGTTAGTGTTAGTACCAGGGGTTAGGGTTAGTACCAGGGGTTAGTGTTAGTACCAGGGGTTAGGGTTAGTACCAGGGGTTAGGGTTAATACCAGGGGTTAGTGTTAGTACCAGGGGTTAGGGTTAGTACCAGGGGTTAGTGTTAGTATCAGGGGTTAGGGTTAGTACCAGGGGTTAGGGTTAATATCAGGGGTTAGGGTTAATATAAGGGGTTAGGGTTAATACCAGGGGTTAGGGTTAATATCAGGGGTTAGGGTTAATATCAGGGGTTAGGGTTAGTACCAGGGGTTAGGGTTAGTACCAGGGGTTAGGGTTAATACCAGGGGTTAGGGTTAGTACCAGGGGTTAGGGTTAGTACCAGGGGTTAGGGTTAGTACCAGGGGTTAGGGTTAGTACCAGGGGTAAGGGTTAATATCAGGGGTTAGGGTTAGTACAAGGGGTTAGGATTAGGATTGTTTCTCCAACCTCTCCTGGTTTGTGTTCTGTATCTGTTTTCTGTCCTGGAAGGGAAGAGTAAAACTACTTAGAAAATTATTACTAACGTTGTTGTTTCGTTAATGACACCAGGGGTTAGGGTTAGTACCAGGGGTTAGGGTTAGTACCAGGGGTTAGGGTTAGTACCAGGGGTTAGTGTTAGTATCAGGGGTTAGGGTTAGTACCAGGGGTTAGGGTTAGTACCAGGGGTTAGTGTTAGTACCAGGGGTTAGGGTTAGTACCAGGGGTTAGGGTTAATATAAGGGGTTAGGATTAGGATTGTTTCTCCAACCTCTCCTGGTTTGTGTTCTGTATCTGTTTTCTGTCCTGGAAGGGAAGAGTAAAACTACTTAGAAAAGTATTACTAACGTTGTTGTTTCGTTAATGACACCAGGGGTTAGGGTTAATATCAGGGGTTAGGGTTAGTACCAGGGGTTAGGGTTAATATCAGGGGTTAGGGTTAATACCAGGGGTTAGGGTTAGTACCAGGGGTTAGGGTTAATATCAGGGGTTAGGGTTAATATCAGGGGTTAGGGTTAGTACCAGGGGTTAGGGTTAGTACCAGGGATTAGGGTTAATACCAGGGGTTAGGGTTAGTACCAGGGATTAGTGTTAGTACCAGGGGTTAGGGTTAGTACCAGGGGTTAGGGTTAGTACCAGGGGTTAGGGTTAGTACCAGGGGTTAGGGTTAATATCAGGGGTTAGGGTTAGTACCAGGGGTTAGGGTTAGTACCAGGGGTTAGGGTTAGTACCAGGGGTTAGGGTTAGTACCAGGGGTTAGGGTTAATATCAGGGGTTAGGGTTAGTACCAGGGGTTAGGGTTAGTACCAGGGGTTAGGGTTAGTACCAGGGGTTAGTGTTAGTACCAGGGGTTAGGGTTAGTACCAGGTGTTAGTGTTAGTACCAGGGGTTAGGGTTAATATAAGGGGTTAGGATTAGGATTGTTTCTCCAACCTCTCCTGGTTTGTGTTCTGTATCTGTTTTCTGTCCTGGAAGGGAAGAGTAAAACTACTTAGAAAAGTATTACTAACGTTGTTGTTTCGTTAATGACACCAGGGGTTAGGGTTAGTACCAGGGGTTAGGGTTATTACCAGGGGTTAGGGTTAGTACCAGGGGTTAGGGTTAGTACCAGGGGTTAGTGTTAGTACCAGGGGTTAGGGTTAGTACCAGGGGTTAGTGTTAGTACCAGGGGTTAGGGTTAGTACCAGGGGTTAGGGTTAGTACCAGGGATTAGTACCAGGGGTTAGGGTTAATATCAGGGGTTAGGGTTAGTACCAGGGGTTAGGGTTAGTACCAGGGGTTAGTACCAGGGGTTAGGGTTAATATCAGAGGTTAGGGTTAGTAACAGGGGTTAGGGTTAGTACCAGGGGTTAGGGTTAGTATCAGGGGTAAGGGTTAGTACCAGGGGTTAGGGTTAATACCAGGGGTTAGGGTTAATATCAGGGGTTAGGGTTAATACCAGGGGTTAGGGTTAATACCAGGGGTTAGGGTTAGTACCAGGGGTTAGGGTTAGTACCAGGGGTTAGGGTTAGTACCAGGGGTTAGTGTTAGTACCAGGGGTTAGGGTTAATATAAGGGGTTAGGATTAGGATTGTTTCTCCAACCTCTCCTGGTTTGTGTTCTGTATCTGTTTTCTGTCCTGGAAGGGAAGAGTAAAACTACTTAGAAAAGTATTACTAACGTTGTTGTTTCGTTAATGACACCAGGGGTTAGGGTTAGTACCAGGGGTTGGGGTTAGTACCAGGGGTTAGGGTTAGTACCAGGGGTTAGAGTTAGTACCAGGGGTTAGTGTTAGTACCAGGGGTTAGGGTTAGTATCAGGGGTTAGTGTTAGTACCAGGGGTTAGGGTTAGTACCAGGGGTTAGGGTTAATACCAGGGGTTAGTGTTAGTACCAGGGGTTAGGGTTAGTACCAGGGGTTAGTGTTAGTATCAGGGGTTAGGGTTAGTACCAGGGGTTAGGGTTAATATCAGGGGTTAGGGTTAATATAAGGGGTTAGGGTTAATACCAGGGGTTAGGGTTAATATCAGGGGTTAGGGTTAATATCAGGGGTTAGGGTTAGTACCAGGGGTTAGGGTTAGTACCAGGGGTTAGGGTTAATACCAGGGGTTAGGGTTAGTACCAGGGGTTAGGGTTAGTACCAGGGGTTAGGGTTAATATCAGGGGTTAGGGTTAGTACCAGGGGTTAGGGTTAGTACCAGGGGTTAGGGTTAATACCAGGGGTTAGTGTTAGTACCAGGGGTTAGGGTTAGTACCAGGGGTTAGGGTTAATACCAGGGGTTAGGGTTAGTACCAGGGGTTAGGGTTAGTACCAGGGGTTAGTGTTAGTACCAGGGGTTAGGGTTAGTACCAGGGGTTAGGGTTAATACCAGGGGTTAGTGTTAGTACCAGGGGTTAGGGTTAATATAAGGGGTTAGGATTAGGATTGTTTCTCCAACCTCTCCTGGTTTGTGTTCTGTTTCTGTTTTCTGTCCTGGAAGGGAATAGTAAAACTACTTAGAAAAGTATTACTAACGTTGTTGTTTCGTTAATGACACCAGAGGTTAGGGTTAGTACCAGGGGTTAGGGTTAATATCAGGGGTTAGGGTTAGTACCAGGGGTTAGGGTTAGTACCAGGGGTTAGGGTTAGTACCAGGGGTTAGGGTTAATACCAGGGGTTAGGGTTAGTACCAGGGTTTAGGGTTAGTACCAGGGCTTAGTGTTAGTACCAGGGGTTAGGGTTAATATAAGGGGTTAGGATTAGGATTGTTTCTCCAACCTCTCCTGGTTTGTGTTCTGTATCTGTTTTCTGTCCTGGAATTGAAGAGTAAAACTACTTAGAAAATTATTACTAACGTTGTTGTTTCGTTAATGACACCAGGGGTTAGGGTTAGTACCAGGGGTTAGGGTTAATATCAGGGGTTAGGGTTAATATCAGGGTTAGTACCAGGGGTTAGGGTTAGTACCAGGGGTTAGGGTTAGTACCAGGGGTTAGTGTTAGTATCAGGGGTTAGGGTTAGTACCAGGGGTTAGGGTTAGTACCAGGGGTTAGTGTTAGTGCCAGGGGTTAGGGTTAGTACCAGGGGTTAGGGTTAATATAAGGGGTTAGGATTAGGATTGTTTCTCCAACCTCTCCTGGTTTGTGTTCTGTATCTGTTTTCTGTCCTGGAAGGGAAGAGTAAAACTACTTAGAAAAGTATTACTAACGTTGTTGTTTCGTTAATGACACCAGGGGTTAGGGTTAATATCAGGGGTTAGGGTTAGTACCAGGGGTTAGGGTTAATATCAGGGGTTAGGGTTAGTACCAGGGGTTAGGGTTAGTACCAGGGGTTAGGGTTAATACCAGGGGTTAGGGTTAGTACCAGGGATTAGTGTTAGTACCAGGGGTTAGGGTTAGTACCAGGGGTTAGGGTTAGTACCAGGGGTTAGGGTTAGTACCAGGGGTTAGGATTAATATCAGGGGTTAGGGTTAGTACCAGGGGTTAGGGTTAGTACCAGGGGTTAGGGTTAGTACCAGGGGTTAGGGTTAGTACCAGGGGTTAGGGTTAATATCAGGGGTTAGGGTTAGTACCAGGGGTTAGGGTTAGTACCAGGGGTTAGGGTTAGTACCAGGGGTTAGGGTTAGTACCAGGGGTTAGTGTTAGTACCAGGGGTTAGTGTTAGGACCAGGTGTTAGTGTTAGTACCAGGGGTTAGGGTTAATATAAGGGGTTAGGATTAGGATTGTTTCTCCAACCTCTCCTGGTTTGTGTTCTGTATCTGTTTTCTGTCCTGGAAGGGAAGAGTAAAACTACTTAGAAAAGTATTACTAACGTTGTTGTTTCGTTAATGACACCAGGGGTTAGAGTTAGTACAAGGGGTTAGGGTTAGTACCAGGGGTTAGGGTTAGTACCAGGGGTTAGGGTTAGTACCAGGGGTTAGTGTTAGTATCAGGGGTTAGGGTTAGTACCAGGGGTTAGTGTTAGTACCAGGGGTTAGGGTTAGTACCAGGGGTTAGGGTTAGTACCAGGGATTAGTACCAGGGGTTAGGGTTAATACCAGGGGTTAGGGTTAGTACCAGGGGTTAGGGTTAGTACCAGGGGTTAGGGTTAATATCAGGGGTTAGGGTTAGTACCAGGGGTTAGGGTTAGTACCAGGGGTTAGGGTTAATACCAGGGGTTAGTGTTAGTACCAGGGGTTAGGGTTAGTACCAGGGGTTAGGGTTAATACCAGGGGTTAGGGTTAGTACCAGGGGTTAGGGTTAGTACCAGGGGTTAGTGTTAGTACCAGGGGTTAGGGTTAGTACCAGGGGTTAGGGTTAATATCAGGGGTTAGTGTTAGTACCAGGGGTTAGGATTAGTACCAGGGGTTAGGGTTAGTACCAGGGGTTAGTGTTAGTACCAGGGGTTAGGGTGAATATCAGGGGTTAGGGTTAATATCAGGGGTTAGGGTTAATATCAGGGATTAGGGTTAATACCAGGGGTTAGGGTTAATATCAGGGGTTAGGGTTAGTACCAGGGGTTAGGGTTAGTACCAGGGGTTAGGGTTAGTACCAGTGGTTAGGGTTAGTACCAGGGGTTAGTGTTAGTACCAGGGGTTAGGGTTAATATCAGGGGTTAGGGTTAGTACCAGGGGTTAGGGTTAGTACCAGGGGTTAGGGTTAGTATCAGGGGTTAGGGTTAGTACCTGGGGTTAGGGTTAGTACCAGGGGTTAGTGTTAGTACCAGAGGTTAGGGTTAGTACCAGGGGTTAGGGTTAGTACCAGGGGTTAGGGTTAATATCAGGGGTTAGGGTTAATACCAGGGGTTAGGGTTAGTACCAGGGGTTAGTGTTAGTACCAGGGGTTAGGGTTAGTACCAGGGGTTAGGGTTAGTATCAGGGGTTAGGGTTAGTACCAGGGGTTAGGGTTAGTACCAGGGGTTAGTGTTAGTACCAGGGGTTAGGGTTAGTACCAGGGGTTAGTGTTAATATCAGGGGTTAGGGTTAATATCAGGGATTAGGGTTAGTACCAGGGGTTAGTGTTAGTACCAGGGGTTAGTGTTAGTACCAGGGGTTAGGGTTAATATCAGGGGTTAGGGTTAGTACCAGGGGCTAGGGTTAGTACCAGGGGTTAGGGTTAATATAAGGGGTTAGGATTAGTACCAGGGGTTAGGGTTAGTACCAGGGGTTAGGGTTAGTACCAGGGGTTAGGGTTAATACCAGGGGTTAGTGTTAATACCAGGGGTTAGTGTTAGTACCAGGGGTTAGGGTTAATATAAGGGGTTAGGATTAGGATTGTTTCTCCAACCTCTCCTGGTTTGTGTTCTGTATCTGTTTTCTGTCCTGGAAGGGAAGAGTAAAACTACTTAGAAAAGTATTACTAACGTTGTTGTTTCGTTAATGACACCAGGGGTTAGGGTTAGTACCAGGGGTTAGGGTTAGTACCAGGGGTTAGTGTTAGTACCAGGGGTTAGGGTTAGTACCAGGGGTTAGGGTTAGTACCAGGGGTTAGTGTTAGTACCAGGGGTTAGGTTTAGTACCAGGGGTTAGGGTTAATATCAGGGGTTAGTGTTAGTACCAGGGGTTAGGGTTAGTACCAGGGGTTAGGCTTAGTACCAGGGGTTAGTGTTAGTATCAGGGGTTAGGGTTAATATCAGGGGTTAGGGTTAGTACCAGGGGTTAGGGTTAGTACCAGGGGTTAGGGTTAATATCAGGGGTTAGGGTTAGTACCAGGGGTTAGGGTTAGTACCAGGGGTCAGGGTTAATACCAGGGGTTAGTGTTAGTACCAGGGGTTAGGGTTAATACCAGGGGTTAGGGTTAATACCAGGGGTTAGTGTTAATATCAGGGGTTAGGGTTAATATCAGGGGTTAGGGTTAGTACCAGGGGTTAGTGTTAGTACCAGGGGTTAGTGTTAGTACCAGGGGTTAGGGTTAATATCAGGGGTTAGGGTTAGTACCAGGGGCTAGGGTTAGTACCAGGGGTTAGGGTTAATATAAGGGGTTAGGATTAGTACCAGGGGTTAGGGTTAGTACCAGGGGTTAGGGTTAGTACCAGGGGTTAGGGTTAATACCAGGGGTTAGTGTTAATACCAGGGGTTAGTGTTAGTACCAGGGGTTAGGGTTAATATAAGGGGTTAGGATTAGGATTGTTTCTCCAACCTCTCCTGGTTTGTGTTCTGTATCTGTTTTCTGTCCTGGAAGGGAAGAGTAAAACTACTTAGAAAAGTATTACTAACGTTGTTGTTTCGTTAATGACACCAGGGGTTAGGGTTAGTACCAGGGGTTAGGGTTAGTACCAGGGGTTAGTGTTAGTACCAGGGGTTAGGGTTAGTACCAGGGGTTAGGGTTAATATCAGGGGTTAGTGTTAGTACCAGGGGTTAGGGTTAGTACCAGGGGTTAGGGTTAGTACCAGGGGTTAGGTTTAGTACCAGGGGTTAGTGTTAGTATCAGGGGTTAGGGTTAATATCAGGGGTTAGGGTTAATATCAGGGGTTAGGGTTAGTACCAGGGGTTAGGGTTAGTACCAGGGGTTAGGGTTAATATCAGGGGTTAGGGTTAGTACCAGGGGTTAGGGTTAGTACCAGGGGTCAGGGTTAATACCAGGGGTTAGTGTTAGTACCAGGGGTTAGGGTTAATATCAGGGGTTAGGGTTAGTACCAGGGGTTAGTGTTAGTACCAGGGGTTAGTGTTAGTACCAGGGGTTAGGGTTAATATCAGGGGTTAGGGTTAGTACCAGGGGCTAGGGTTAGTACCAGGGGTTAGGGTTAATATAAGGGGTTAGGATTAGTACCAGGGGTTAGGGTTAGTACCAGGGGTTAGGGTTAGTACCAGGGGTTAGGGTTAATACCAGGGGTTAGTGTTAATACCAGGGGTTAGTGTTAGTACCAGGGGTTAGGGTTAATATAAGGGGTTAGGATTAGGATTGTTTCTCCAACCTCTCCTGGTTTGTGTTCTGTATCTGTTTTCTGTCCTGGAAGGGAAGAGTAAAACTACTTAGAAAAGTATTACTAACGTTGTTGTTTCGTTAATGACACCAGGGGTTAGGGTTAGTACCAGGGGTTAGGGTTAATACCAGGGGTTAGTGTTAGTACCAGGGGTTAGGGTTAGTACCAGGGGTTAGGGTTAATACCAGGGGTTAGGGTTAGTACCAGGGGTTAGGGTTAGTACCAGGGGTTAGTGTTAGTACCAGGGGTTAGGGTTAGTACCAGGGGTTAGGGTTAATATCAGGGGTTAGTGTTAGTACCAGGGGTTAGGATTAGTACCAGGGGTTAGGGTTAGTACCAGGGGTTAGTGTTAGTACCAGGGGTTAGGGTGAATATCAGGGGTTAGGGTTAATATCAGGGGTTAGGGTTAATATCAGGGATTAGGGTTAATACCAGGGGTTAGGGTTAATATCAGGGGTTAGGGTTAGTACCAGGGGTTAGGGTTAGTACCAGGGGTTAGGGTTAGTACCAGTGGTTAGGGTTAGTACCAGGGGTTAGTGTTAGTACCAGGGGTTAGGGTTAATATCAGGGGTTAGGGTTAGTACCAGGGGTTAGGGTTAGTACCAGGGGTTAGGGTTAGTATCAGGGGTTAGGGTTAGTACCTGGGGTTAGGGTTAGTACCAGGGGTTAGTGTTAGTACCAGAGGTTAGGGTTAGTACCAGGGGTTAGGGTTAGTACCAGGGGTTAGGGTTAATATCAGGGGTTAGGGTTAATACCAGGGGTTAGGGTTAGTACCAGGGGTTAGTGTTAGTACCAGGGGTTAGGGTTAGTACCAGGGGTTAGGGTTAGTATCAGGGGTTAGGGTTAGTACCAGGGGTTAGGGTTAGTACCAGGGGTTAGTGTTAGTACCAGGGGTTAGGGTTAGTACCAGGGGTTAGTGTTAATATCAGGGGTTAGGGTTAATATCAGGGATTAGGGTTAGTACCAGGGGTTAGTGTTAGTACCAGGGGTTAGTGTTAGTACCAGGGGTTAGGGTTAATATCAGGGGTTAGGGTTAGTACCAGGGGCTAGGGTTAGTACCAGGGGTTAGGGTTAATATAAGGGGTTAGGATTAGTACCAGGGGTTAGGGTTAGTACCAGGGGTTAGGGTTAGTACCAGGGGTTAGGGTTAATACCAGGGGTTAGTGTTAATACCAGGGGTTAGTGTTAGTACCAGGGGTTAGGGTTAATATAAGGGGTTAGGATTAGGATTGTTTCTCCAACCTCTCCTGGTTTGTGTTCTGTATCTGTTTTCTGTCCTGGAAGGGAAGAGTAAAACTACTTAGAAAAGTATTACTAACGTTGTTGTTTCGTTAATGACACCAGGGGTTAGGGTTAGTACCAGGGGTTAGGGTTAGTACCAGGGGTTAGTGTTAGTACCAGGGGTTAGGGTTAGTACCAGGGGTTAGGGTTAGTACCAGGGGTTAGTGTTAGTACCAGGGGTTAGGTTTAGTACCAGGGGTTAGGGTTAATATCAGGGGTTAGTGTTAGTACCAGGGGTTAGGGTTAGTACCAGGGGTTAGGCTTAGTACCAGGGGTTAGTGTTAGTATCAGGGGTTAGGGTTAATATCAGGGGTTAGGGTTAGTACCAGGGGTTAGGGTTAGTACCAGGGGTTAGGGTTAATATCAGGGGTTAGGGTTAGTACCAGGGGTTAGGGTTAGTACCAGGGGTCAGGGTTAATACCAGGGGTTAGTGTTAGTACCAGGGGTTAGGGTTAATACCAGGGGTTAGGGTTAATACCAGGGGTTAGTGTTAATATCAGGGGTTAGGGTTAATATCAGGGGTTAGGGTTAGTACCAGGGGTTAGTGTTAGTACCAGGGGTTAGTGTTAGTACCAGGGGTTAGGGTTAATATCAGGGGTTAGGGTTAGTACCAGGGGCTAGGGTTAGTACCAGGGGTTAGGGTTAATATAAGGGGTTAGGATTAGTACCAGGGGTTAGGGTTAGTACCAGGGGTTAGGGTTAGTACCAGGGGTTAGGGTTAATACCAGGGGTTAGTGTTAATACCAGGGGTTAGTGTTAGTACCAGGGGTTAGGGTTAATATAAGGGGTTAGGATTAGGATTGTTTCTCCAACCTCTCCTGGTTTGTGTTCTGTATCTGTTTTCTGTCCTGGAAGGGAAGAGTAAAACTACTTAGAAAAGTATTACTAACGTTGTTGTTTCGTTAATGACACCAGGGGTTAGGGTTAGTACCAGGGGTTAGGGTTAGTACCAGGGGTTAGTGTTAGTACCAGGGGTTAGGGTTAGTACCAGGGGTTAGGGTTAATATCAGGGGTTAGTGTTAGTACCAGGGGTTAGGGTTAGTACCAGGGGTTAGGGTTAGTACCAGGGGTTAGGTTTAGTACCAGGGGTTAGTGTTAGTATCAGGGGTTAGGGTTAATATCAGGGGTTAGGGTTAATATCAGGGGTTAGGGTTAGTACCAGGGGTTAGGGTTAGTACCAGGGGTTAGGGTTAATATCAGGGGTTAGGGTTAGTACCAGGGGTTAGGGTTAGTACCAGGGGTCAGGGTTAATACCAGGGGTTAGTGTTAGTACCAGGGGTTAGGGTTAATATCAGGGGTTAGGGTTAGTACCAGGGGTTAGTGTTAGTACCAGGGGTTAGTGTTAGTACCAGGGGTTAGGGTTAATATCAGGGGTTAGGGTTAGTACCAGGGGCTAGGGTTAGTACCAGGGGTTAGGGTTAATATAAGGGGTTAGGATTAGTACCAGGGGTTAGGGTTAGTACCAGGGGTTAGGGTTAGTACCAGGGGTTAGGGTTAATACCAGGGGTTAGTGTTAATACCAGGGGTTAGTGTTAGTACCAGGGGTTAGGGTTAATATAAGGGGTTAGGATTAGGATTGTTTCTCCAACCTCTCCTGGTTTGTGTTCTGTATCTGTTTTCTGTCCTGGAAGGGAAGAGTAAAACTACTTAGAAAAGTATTACTAACGTTGTTGTTTCGTTAATGACACCAGGGGTTAGGGTTAGTACCAGGGGTTAGGGTTAGTACCAGGGGTTAGTGTTAGTACCAGGGGTTAGGGTTAGTACCAGGGGTTAGGGTTAATATCAGGGGTTAGTGTTAGTACCAGGGGTTAGGGTTAGTACCAGGGGTTAGGGTTAGTACCAGGGGTTAGGTTTAGTACCAGGGGTTAGTGTTAGTATCAGGGGTTAGGGTTAATATCAGGGGTTAGGGTTAATATCAGGGGTTAGGGTTAGTACCAGGGGTTAGGGTTAGTACCAGGGGTTAGGGTTAATATCAGGGGTTAGGGTTAGTACCAGGGGTTAGGGTTAGTACCAGGGGTCAGGGTTAATACCAGGGGTTAGTGTTAGTACCAGGGGTTAGGGTTAATACCAGGGGTTAGGGTTAATACCAGGGGTTAGTGTTAATATCAGGGGTTAGGGTTAATATCAGGGGTTAGGGTTAGTACCAGGGGTTAGTGTTAGTACCAGGGGTTAGTGTTAGTACCAGGGGTTAGGGTTAATATCAGGGGTTAGGGTTAGTACCAGGGGCTAGGGTTAGTACCAGGGGTTAGGGTTAATATAAGGGGTTAGGATTAGTACCAGGGGTTAGGGTTAGTACCAGGGGTTAGGGTTAGTACCAGGGGTTAGGGTTAATACCAGGGGTTAGTGTTAATACCAGGGGTTAGTGTTAGTACCAGGGGTTAGGGTTAATATAAGGGGTTAGGATTAGGATTGTTTCTCCAACCTCTCCTGGTTTGTGTTCTGTATCTGTTTTCTGTCCTGGAAGGGAAGAGTAAAACTACTTAGAAAAGTATTACTAACGTTGTTGTTTCGTTAATGACACCAGGGGTTAGGGTTAGTACCAGGGGTTAGGGTTAGTACCAGGGGTTAGTGTTAGTACCAGGGGTTAGGGTTAGTACCAGGGGTTAGGGTTAGTACCAGGGGTTAGTGTTAGTACCAGGGGTTAGGTTTAGTACCAGGGGTTAGGGTTAATATCAGGGGTTAGTGTTAGTACCAGGGGTTAGGGTTAGTACCAGGGGTTAGGGTTAGTACCAGGGGTTAGGTTTAGTACCAGGGGTTAGTGTTAGTATCAGGGGTTAGGGTTAATATCAGGGGTTAGGGTTAATATCAGGGGTTAGGGTTAGTACCAGGGGTTAGGGTTAGTACCAGGGGTTAGGGTTAATATCAGGGGTTAGGGTTAGTACCAGGGGTTAGGGTTAGTACCAGGGGTCAGGGTTAATACCAGGGGTTAGTGTTAGTACCAGGGGTTAGGGTTAATACCAGGGGTTAGGGTTAATACCAGGGGTTAGGGTTAGTACCAGGGGTTAGGGTTAGTACCAGGGGTTAGTGTTAGTACCAGGGGTTAGGGTTAGTACCAGGGGTTAGGGTTAATACCAGGGGTTAGGGTTAATATAAGGGGTTAGGATTAGGATTGTTTCTCCAACCTCTCCTGGTTTGTGTTCTGTATCTGTTTTTCTGTCCTGGAAGGGAAGAGTAAAACTACTTAGAAAAGTATTACTAACGTTGTTGTTTCGTTAATGACACCAGAGGTTAGGGTTAGTACCAGGGGTTAGGGTTAGTACCAGGGGTTAGGGTTAATATCAGGGGTTAGGGTTAATATCAGGGGTTAGGGTTAATATCAGGGGTTAGGGTTAGTACCAGGGGTTAGGGTTAGTACCAGGGGTTAGGGTTAGTATCAGGGGTTAGGGTTAATATCAGGGGTTAGGGTTAATATCAGGGGTTAGGGTTAGTACCAGGGGTTAGGGTTAGTACCAGGGGTTAGGGTTAATATCAGGGGTTAGGGTTAGTACCAGGGGTTAGGGTTAGTACCAGGGGTCAGGGTTAATACCAGGGGTTAGTGTTAGTACCAGGGGTTAGGGTTAATACCAGGGGTTAGGGTTAATACCAGGGGTTAGTGTTAATATCAGGGGTTAGGGTTAATATCAGGGGTTAGGGTTAGTACCAGGGGTTAGTGTTAGTACCAGGGGTTAGTTTTAGTACCAGGGGTTAGGGTTAATATCAGGGGTTAGGGTTAGTACCAGGGGCTAGGGTTAGTACCAGGGGTTAGGGTTAATATAAGGGGTTAGGATTAGTACCAGGGGTTAGGGTTAGTACCAGGGGTTAGGGTTAGTACCAGGGGTTAGGGTTAATACCAGGGGTTAGTGTTAATACCAGGGGTTAGTGTTAGTACCAGGGGTTAGGGTTAATATAAGGGGTTAGGATTAGGATTGTTTCTCCAACCTCTCCTGGTTTGTGTTCTGTATCTGTTTTCTGTCCTGGAAGGGAAGAGTAAAACTACTTAGAAAAGTATTACTAACGTTGTT
This sequence comes from Oncorhynchus clarkii lewisi, assembly GCF_045791955.1. NCBI lineage: Eukaryota > Metazoa > Chordata > Actinopteri > Salmoniformes > Salmonidae > Oncorhynchus > Oncorhynchus clarkii. Next base: position 45,864,880 of record NC_092175.1, on the reverse strand, counting down.
GTTTCGTTAATGACACCAGGGGTTAGGGTTAGTACCAGGGGTTAGGGTTAGTACCAGGGGTTAGTGTTAGTACCAGGGGTTAGGGTTAGTACCAGGGGTTAGGGTTAGTACCAGGGGTTAGTGTTAGTACCAGGGGTTAGGTTTAGTACCAGGGGTTAGGGTTAATATCAGGGGTTAGTGTTAGTACCAGGGGTTAGGGTTAGTACCAGGGGTTAGGGTTAGTACCAGGGGTTAGGTTTAGTACCAGGGGTTAGTGTTAGTATCAGGGGTTAGGGTTAATATCAGGGGTTAGGGTTAATATCAGGGGTTAGGGTTAGTACCAGGGGTTAGGGTTAGTACCAGGGGTTAGGGTTAATATCAGGGGTTAGGGTTAGTACCAGGGGTTAGGGTTAGTACCAGGGGTCAGGGTTAATACCAGGGGTTAGTGTTAGTACCAGGGGTTAGGGTTAATACCAGGGGTTAGGGTTAATACCAGGGGTTAGGGTTAGTACCAGGGGTTAGGGTTAGTACCAGGGGTTAGTGTTAGTACCAGGGGTTAGGGTTAGTACCAGGGGTTAGGGTTAATACCAGGGGTTAGGGTTAATATAAGGGGTTAGGATTAGGATTGTTTCTCCAACCTCTCCTGGTTTGTGTTCTGTATCTGTTTTCTGTCCTGGAAGGGAAGAGTAAAACTACTTAGAAAAGTATTACTAACGTTGTTGTTTCGTTAATGACACCAGAGGTTAGGGTTAGTACCAGGGGTTAGGGTTAGTACCAGGGGTTAGGGTTAATATCAGGGGTTAGGGTTAATATCAGGGGTTAGGGTTAATATCAGGGGTTAGGGTTAGTACCAGGGGTTAGGGTTAGTACCAGGGGTTAGGGTTAGTACCAGGGGTTAGGGTTAGTACCAGGGGTTAGGGTTAATATCAGGGGTTAGGGTTAGTACAAGGGGTTAGGGTTAGTACCAGGGGTTAGGGTTAATACCAGGGGTTAGGGTTAGTACCAGGGGTTAGGGTTAGTACCAGGGGTTAGTGTTAGTACCAGGGGTTAGGGTTAATATAAGGGGTTAGGATTAGGATTGTTTCTCCAACCTCTCCTGGTTTGTGTTCTGTATCTGTTTTCTGTCCTGGAAGTGAAGAGTAAAACTACTTAGAAAATTATTACTAACGTTGTTGTTTCGTTAATGACACCAGGGGTTAGGGTTAGTACCAGGGGTTAGGGTTAATATCAGGGGTTAGGGTTAATATCAGGGGTTAGGGTTAGTACCAGGGGTTAGGGTTAGTACCAGGGGTTAGTGTTAGTACCAGGGGTTAGGGTTAATATCAGGGGTTAGGGTTAGTACCAGGGGTTAGGTTTAGTACCAGGGGTTAGGGTTAGTACCAGGGGTTAGGGTTAGTACCAGGGGTTAGGGTTAATATCAGGGGTTAGTGTTAGTACCAGGGGTTAGGATTAGTACCAGGGGTTAGGGTTAGTACCAGGGGTTAGTGTTAGTACCAGGGGTTAGGGTGAATATCAGGGGTTAGGGTTAATATCAGGGGTTAGGGTTAATATCAGGGGTTAGGGTTAATACCAGGGGTTAGGGTTAATATCAGGGGTTAGGGTTAGTACCAGGGGTTAGGGTTAGTACCAGGGGTTAGGGTTAGTACCAGGGGTTAGGGTTAGTACCAGGGGTTAGTGTTAGTACCAGGGGTTAGGGTTAATATAAGGGGTTAGGATTAGGATTGTTTCTCCAACCTCTTCTGGTTTGTGTTCTGTATCTGTTTTCTGTCCTGGAAGTGAAGAGTAAAACTACTTAGAAAATTATTACTAACGTTGTTGTTTCGTTAATGACACCAGGGGTTAGGGTTAGTACCAGGGGTTAGGGTTAATATCAGGGGTTAGGGTTAATATCAGGGGTTAGGGTTAGTACCAGGGGTTAGGGTTAGTACCAGGGGTTAGTGTTAGTACCAGGGGTTAGGGTTAATATCAGGGGTTAGGGTTAGTACCAGGGGTTAGGTTTAGTACCAGGGGTTAGGGTTAGTACCAGGGGTTAGGGTTAGTACCAGGGGTTAGGGTTAATATCAGGGGTTAGTGTTAGTACCAGGGGTTAGGATTAGTACCAGGGGTTAGGGTTAGTACCAGGGGTTAGTGTTAGTACCAGGGGTTAGGGTGAATATCAGGGGTTAGGGTTAATATCAGGGGTTAGGGTTAATATCAGGGGTTAGGGTTAATACCAGGGGTTAGGGTTAATATCAGGGGTTAGGGTTAGTACCAGGGGTTAGGGTTAGTACCAGGGGTTAGGGTTAGTACCAGGGGTTAGGGTTAGTACCAGGGGTTAGGGTTAGTACCAGTGGTTAGGGTTAGTACCAGGGGTTAGTGTTAGTACCAGGGGTTAGGGTTAATATCAGGGGTTAGGGTTAGTACCAGGGGTTAGGGTTAGTACCAGGGGTTAGGGTTAGTACCAGGGGTTAGGGTTAGTACCAGGGGTTAGGGTTAGTACCAGGGGTTAGGGTTAATATCAGGGGTTAGGTTTAATATCAGGGGTTAGGGTTAGTACCAGGGGTTAGGGTTAATATCAGGGGTTAGGGTTAATACCAGGGGTTAGGATTAGGATTGTTTCTCCAACCTCTCCAGGTTTGTGTTCTGTATCTGTTTTCTGTCCTGGAAGGGAAGAGTAAAACTACTTAGAAAATTATTACTAACGTTGTTGTTTCGTTAATGACATTGTATGTTTGACTAATAAAGTTTATGACTAATACAGTTTTTATCTTTTAAAAAAGAGGCTGCGTGACGTAGTCGGCTGGGGTTCGTCGTCGCTTGAGCAACAACAGGACCCTCTGCACATTCTCGGTGTGCAGCCGATGTCAGGGGGCATCGACCTACTCCTGGCCATGGAGAGACCAGAGGGGGAAGGAGAGGGTGGAGGCTACCTAACCTCACAGGAGCTGATCCTCAGGATGGGGGAGGCGGGGTGGAGAGGGGAAGGGAGAGGACAGGGAGGGGAGTCGGCTACAGGAGGCCAGAGAGGGCAGCTCCAGGGTGTCCTGGCTGGGGCGGAGGTACTGGCACCAGCCTGCTCGGGGGAGCTTGACTGCGGGGACAGAGTGTGTGAGCAGGCCCTGGTGGTGGAGGGTGGAGCGATGGTCACCTACAGCACCCCGACAGTCGGCTTCATCACCCCACGATACAGCCGCATGGAGACGTGCACCTGCCCAGGTCAGTACACACACAGCATATTTTCATAATTTGATCATTTCATCTCTCCCCCTGCTATATCTTTCTAACCCACACTTTGTCCTTTATCCTCCCTCTATTATGTCTCTCTTTACCCCCCCCCTCCTAGGAGGTACCTGTCCCAACCCCGTAGAGGAGCAGTGTGAGGGACAATCCTGTCCAATAGACATGCAGTGTGTTCGTTCCAGCCCCACAGCGCCCTCTGTCTGCCAGTGTCTGCCTGACAGGATGGACCAGTGTGCAGGTGATAATATTGTTTATATGAAGGGATTGGAAGGAGGAAGCCCTCCCCTACCCTCCTGTAGGTTTTAACTCCAACCCTGTTCCTGGAAAGAGACCCTCCTGTAGGTTTTAACTCCAACCCTGTTCCTGGAGATCTACTCTCCTGTAGGTTTTAACTCCAACCCTGTTCCTGGAGATCTACTCTCCTGTAGGTTTTAACTCCAACCCTGTTCCTGGAGATCTACCCTCCTGTAGGTTTTAACTCCAACCCTGTTCCTGGAGAGAGACCCTCCTGTAGGTTTTAACTCCAACCCCGTTCCTGGAGAGAGACCCTCCTGTAGGTTTTAACTCCAACCCCGTTCCTGGAGAGAGACCCTCCTGTAGGTTTTAACTCCAGGTTTTAACTCCATCCATGTTCCTGGAGAGAGACCCTCCTGTAGGTTTTAACTCCAACCCCGTTCCTGGAGAGAGACCCTCCTGTAGGTTTTAACTCCAGGTTTTAACTCCATCCATGTTCCTGGAGAGAGACCCTCCTGTAGGTTTTAACTCCAACCCCGTTCCTGGAGAGAGACCCTCCTGTAGGTTTTAACTCCAATCTCTATTGCACTCCACACAGCCCTTTCCCACCTGGACAAAAGGAACGCCTACTTGGCCAGTTCCCAGGAGTATAAAGTGTTAACTATTGACTTTGTGATATTGTGATGTGAGTTTCAACTTTGAATCACGATGCATTTGCTCTGGGCTCTATTTTTTTGGACTGGCGTTATGCCAGCGCAATTGTCAAACGCACACTCGTTTGCAATTTCAACCTGTTAAAGTCGGCGCTATGCTATTTTCTGACCCGTGTGCCCAGATTTGTAAGTTAACTGTCATATATGAGCTTTCTTGTGCTGAGGTGGGAAGGGCGGAAATATCTGAGATGTGTCCTTGAAAACATGCGTCAATTTCAGGCAGCGGATATTTTAGCTGTAATGTGGTTATGATCCTGAAACATGATCCGTTATAGGTTACATTTTTTATTTTATTTAATCTTTATTTAATAACTAGGCTATTCAGTTTAACAACAAATTATTATTTACAATGACAGCCTACACCGGCCAAACCCGGAACGACGCTGAGCCAATTGTGCACCGCCTTATGGGACTCCTAGTGATGGCCGGTTGTGATACAGCCTGGGTACATAAAATAATTGGAGTTTGTTTGTGCAGAGTCTCAATTTGGTGTTTGGCCCATTTTGTGAATTCTTGTTTGGCCCCAGACCATAAAGGGCTGTCTCTCCATAAAGGGCTGTCTCTGTCTCTCTCTCTCTCTCTCTTTCATGTGTTAACATTGCCAAAGCAAGTGGGGTAGATAATATACAAAAGTGAAATAAACAATAAAAAATTAACAGTAAACATTATACATACAGAAGTTTCAAAACAATAAAGACATTACAAATGTCATATTATATATATATATATATATATACATATATACAGTGTTGTAACAATGTACAAATGGTTAAAGTACACAAGGGAAAATAAATAAGCATAAATAAGATTGTATTTACAATGGTGTTTGTTCTTCACTGGTTGCCCTTTTCTCGTGGCAACAGGTCACAAATCTTGCTGCTGTGATGGCACACTGTGGAATTTCACCCAGTCGATATGGGAGTTTATCAAAATTGGATTTGTTTTCGAATTCTTTGTGGATCTGTGTAATCTGAGGGAAATATGTCTCTCTAATATGGTCATACATTGGGCAGGAGGTTAGGAAGTGCAGCTCAGTTTCCACCTCATTTTGTGGGCAGTGAGCACATAGCCTGTCTTCTCTTGAAAACCAGGTCTGCCTACGGCGGCCTTTCTCAATAGCAAGGCTATGCTCACTGAGTCTGTACAGAGTCAAAGCTTTCCTTAAGTTTGGGTCAGTCACAGTGGTCAGGTATTCTGCCACTGTGCACTTTCTGTTTAGGGCCAAATAGCATTCTTGTTTGGTTTGTTTTTTTGTTAATTGTTTCCAATGTGTCAAGTAATTATCTTTTAGTTTTCTCATGATTTGGTTGCCAAGAGTGTGCAAAGCTGTCATCAAATCTCAAATATAAAATATATTTGAATTGGTTAACACTTCTTTGGTTACTACCTGATTCCATATGTGTTATTTCATAGTTTTGATGTCTTCACTATTATTCTACAATTTTTCAAATAGAAAAAATAAAGAAAAACCCTTGAATGAGTAGATGTGTGTCAAAACTTTTGACTGGTACTGTATATGTTGAAGAGGGTGGGGCTTAAGCTGCATCCCTGTCTCACCCCACGGTGGAAAGAAATGTGTATTTTTTTGCCAATTTTAACCCTTGTTGTTTATCTACATGGATTTAATAATAATGTTGTATGTTTTTCCCCTAACACCACTTTCCATCAATTTGTATAGCGGACCCTCACTTTATATTGAGTCAAAAGCCTTTTTTGAAATCAACAAAGCATGAGAAGACTTTGCCTTTGTTTTGGTTGGTTTGTTTGTTAATTAGGGTGTGCAAGGTGAATACGTGGTCTGTCGTACGGTAATTTGGTTAAAAGCACATTTGACATTTGCTCAGTACATTGAGTTCACTGAGGAAATGTACGAGTTTGTGGTTAATGGGTTGCTGTTGACATATATCCCACGGTAGTTATTGGGATCAAATCTTTCTCTCTTTCACTCTCTCTCTCTCTCTCCTTCTTTCTCTCCTTCTTTCTTTATTTCTTTCTTTTCTTTCTCTCTCTCTCTCACTCCTTCTTTCTCTCCTTCTTTCTCTCTCTCTCTCTTTCTCTCTCTCTCTCTCTCTCTCCTTCTTTCTCTCCTTCTTTCTCTCTCTCTCTCTCTCTCTCTGTCTCTCTCTCTCTCTCTCCTTCTTTCTCTCTCTCTGTCTCTCTCTCTCTATCTCTCTCTCTCTCTGTCTGTCTCTCTGTGTAGGCCAGACGTCTCTGAGTTTCTCAGGTAATAGCTATATAAAGTACAGGGTGAAAGAAGGAGGCCAGGGAGGAGGAGGAGAGATGAGACTGGGTCTAAGCATCAGAACATTACAGAGTAGAGGAGTCATCATGTACACACGGGCCAACCCCTGCACCATGCTGAAGGTACACACGCGCACACAGACACGCATGCACAGACACACACACACACACACAGAAACGCACGCACACACACACACACACACACACAGAGACGCACACACACGCACACACACGCACACACGCAGAAACGCGCACACACACACACACACAGAAACGCACGCACGCACACAGGCACTCGCACGCACACACACACACACACACACACACACAGACGCACGCACAGACACGCACACACACACACACACACTCAGAAACGTACGCACGCACACACAGACACACACACACACACACAGACACCCTCCTCTAATGTAATCTCCCCTCCAGATCGAAAGTGGTCGTCTGTGGTTCCAGCTGGACTGTGACAACACGCTGGGCATCATGGGTATCTCCGGCAGACCAATCAACGATGGGCGCTGGCATGCCGTGACGTTAGAACTCACCAGCAACTATACCCTCCTCTCATTAGACGACAGCTATGTGGAACGCCGTAGGGCCGCCGGAGCGCCGGTCCGACTCTGGCCCCTCGCTCCCGATCCGTCCTTCTTCTTCGGTGCCCAAGTCAGACCTCCAACTTCCAATCCCGGGGAGAGGGGACCGGGTCCCGGGGAGAGGGGAATGAGGGGTCCGCCCCGGGCCGAGGATGGGTTTCAGGGGTGTCTGAGGTCGCTGGTGCTGAATAGTAACGAGCTACCTCTCCAGAACAAGAGGAGTCGCTATGCAGAGATAGCTGGCCTTAGTGAGGTGAAGCTCGGCTGTGTACTCTACCCTGACCCCTGTGTGACCCAGCCCTGTCTCAATGGAGGAACCTGTAAACAACTGCCCTCTGGTGGTGAGGACTCTCTGTGTGTGTGTGTGTCTGTCTGTCTGTCTGTCTGTCTGTCTGTCTGTCTGTCTGTCTGCCTGCCTGTCTGCCTGCCTGTCTCTCCCCTGTCAGGTGCAGGCTGTAGTTGATCATGTCTCTCCCCTGTCAGGTTTCAGCTGTAGTTGATCCTGTCTCTCACCTGTCAGGTTTCAGGTGTAGTTGATCCTGTCTCTCCCCTGTCAGGTCTCAGGTGTAGTTGATCCTGTCTCTCCCCTGTCAGGTCTCAGGTGTAGTTGATCCTGTCTCTACCCTGTCAGGTCAAATCAAATCAAATCAAATCAAATTTTATTTGTCACATACACATGGTTAGCAGATGTTAATGCGAGTGTAGCGAAATGCTTGTGCTTCTAGTTCCGACAATGCAGTAATAACCAACAAGTAATCTAACTAACAATTCCAAAACTACTGTCTTGTACACAGTGTGAGGGGATAAAGAATATGTACATAAGGATATATGAATGAGTGATGGTACAGAGCAGCATAGGCAGATACAGTAGATTGTATCGAGTACAGTATATACATATGAGATGAGTATGTAAACAAAGTGGCATAGTTAAAGTGGCTAGTGATACATGTATTACATAAGGATACAGTCGATGATATAGAGTACAGTATATACGTATGCCTATGAGATGAATAATGTAGGGTAAGTAACATTATATAAGGTAGCATTGTTTAAAGTGGCTAGTGATATATTTACATCATTTCCCATCAATTCCCATTATTAAAGTGGCTGGAGTTGAGTCAGTGTCAGTGTGTTGGCAGCAGCCACTCAATGTTAGTGGTGGCTGTTTAACAGTCTGATAGCCTTGAGATAGAAGCTGTTTTTCAGTCTCTCGGTCCCAGCTTTGATGCACCTGTACTGACCTCGCCTTCTGGATGATAGCGGGGTGAACAGGCAGTGGCTCGGGTGGTTGATGTCCTTGATGATCTTTATGGCCTTCCTGTGACATCGGGTGGTGTAGGTGTCCTGGAGGGCAGGTAGTTTGCCCCCGGTGATGCGTTGTGCAGACCTCACTACCCTCTGGAGAGCCTTACGGTTGAGGGCGGAGCAGTTGCCGTACCAGGCGGTGATACAGCCCGCCAGGATGCTCTCGATTGTGCATCTGTAGAAGTTTGTGAGTGCTTTTGGTGACAAGCCGAATTTCTTCAGCCTCCTGAGGTTGAAGAGGCGCTGCTGCGCCTTCTTCACAATGCTGTCTGTGTGAGTGGACCAATTCAGTTTGTCTGTGATGTGTATGCCGAGGAACTTAAAACTTGCTACCCTCTCCACTACTGTTCCATCGATGTGGATAGGGGGGTGTTCCCTCTGCTGTTTCCTGAAGTCCACAATCATCTCCTTAGTTTTGTTGACGTTGAGTGTGAGGTTATTTTCCTGACACCACACTCCGAGGGCCCTCACCTCCTCCCTGTAGGCCGTCTCGTCGTTGTTGGTAATCAAGCCTACCACTGTTGTGTCGTCCGCAAACTTGATGATTGAGTTGGAGTTGTGCGTGGCCACGCAGTCGTGGGTGAACAGGGAGTACAGGAGAGGGCTCAGAACGCACCCTTGTGGGGCCCCAGTGTTGAGGATCAGCGGGGAGGAGATGTTGTTGCCTACCCTCACCACCTGGGGACGGCCCGTCAGGAAGTCCAGTACCCAGTTGCACAGGGCGGGGTCGAGACCCAGGGTCTCGAGCTTGATGACGAGCTTGGAGGGTACTATGGTGTTGAATGCCGAGCTGTAGTCAATGAACAGCATTCTCACATAGGTATTCCTCTTGTCCAGATGGGTTAGGGCAGTGTGCAGTGTGGTTGAGATTGCATCGTCTGTGGACCTATTTGGGCGGTAAGCAAATTGGAGTGGGTCTAGGGTGTCAGGTAGGGTGGAGGTGATATGGTCCTTGACTAGTCTCTCAAAGCACTTCATGATGACGGAAGTGAGTGCTACGGGGCGGTAGTCGTTTAGCTCAGTTACCTTAGCTTTCTTGGGAACAGGAACAATGGTGGCCCTCTTGAAGCATGTGGGAACAGCAGACTGGTATAGGGATTGATTGAATATGTCCGTAAACACACCGGCCAGCTGGTCTGCGCATGCTCTGAGGGCGCGGCTGGGGATGCCGTCTGGGCCTGCAGCCTTGCGAGGGTTAACACGTTTAAATGTCTTACTCACCTCGGCTGCAGTGAAGGAGAGACCGCAAGTTTTCGTTGCAGGCCGTGTCAGTGGCACTGTATTGTCCTCAAAGCGGGCAAAAAAGTTATTTAGTCTGCCTGGGAGCAGGACATCCTGGTCCGTGACTGGGCTGGATTTCTTCCTGTAGTCCGTGATTGACTGTAGACCCTGCCACATGCCTCTTGTGTCTGAGCCGTTGAATTGAGATTCTACTTTGTCTCTGTACTGACGCTTAGCTTGTTTGATAGCCTTGCGGAGGGAATAGCTGCACTGTTTGTATTCGGTCATGTTACCAGACACCTTGCCCTGATTAAAAGCAGTGGTTCGCGCTTTCAGTTTCACACGAATGCTGCCATCAATCCACGGTTTCTGGTTAGGGAATGTTTTAATCGTTGCTATGGGAACGACATCTTCAACGCACGTTCTAATGAACTCGCACACCGAATCAGCGTATTCGTCAATGTTGTTGTCTGACGCAATACGAAACATGTCCCAGTCCACGTGATGGAAGCAGTCTTGGAGTGTGGAGTCAGCTTGGTCGGACCAGCGTTGGACAGACCTCAGCGTGGGAGCCTCTTGTTTTAGTTTCTGTCTGTAGGCAGGGATCAACAAAATGGAGTCGTGGTCAGCTTTTCCGAAAGGGGGGCGGGGCAGGGCCTTATATGCGTCGCGGAAGTTAGAGTAACAATGATCCAAGGTCTTTCCACCCCTGGTTGCGCAATCGATATGCTGATAAAATTTGGGGAGTCTTGTTTTCAGATTAGCCTTGTTAAAATCCCCAGCTACAATGAATGCAGCCTCCGGATAAATGGTTTCCAGTTTGCAAAGAGTCAAATAAAGTTCATTCAGAGCCAACGATGTGTCTGCTTGGGGGGGGATATATACGGCTGTGATTATAATCGAAGAGAATTCTCTTGGTAGATAATGCGGTCTACATTTGATTGTGAGGAATTCTAAATCAGGTGAACAGAAGGATTTGAGTTCCTGTATGTTTCTTTCATCACACCATGTCACGTTAGTCATAAGGCATACGCCCCCGCCCCTCTTTTTACCAGAAAGATGTTTTTTCCTGTCTGCGCGATGCGTGGAGAAACCTGTTGGCTGCACCGCTTCGGATAGCGTCTCTCCAGTAAGCCACGTTTCCGTGAAGCAAAGAACGTTACAGTCTCTGATGTCCCTCTGGAGTGCTACCCTTGCTCGGATTTCATCAACCTTGTTGTCAAGAGACTGGACATTGGCAAGAAGAATGCTAGGGAATGGTGCCCGATGTGCCCGTCTCCGGAGTCTGACCAGAAGACCGCCTCGTTTCCCTCTTTTTCTGAGTCGTTTTTTTGGGTCGCTGCATGGGATCCACTCCGTTGTCCTGTTTGTAAGGCAGAGCACAGGATCCGCGTCGCGAAAAGCGTGTTCTTGGTCGTACTGATGGTGAGTTGACGCTGATCTTATATTCAGTAGTTCTTCTCGACTGTATGTGATGAAACCTAAGATGACCTGTGGTACTAATGTAAGAAATAACACGTAAAAAAACAAAAAACTGCATAGTTTCCTAGGAACGCGAAGCGAGGCGGCCATCTCTGTCGGCGCCGGAAGAGTGCTCAGGTGTAGTTGATCCTGTCTCTCCCCTGTCAGGTTTAGGCTGTAGTTGATCCTGTCTCTCACCTGTCAGGTCTCAGGTGTAGTTGGTCCTGTCTCTACCCTGTCAGGTTTCAGGTGTAGTTGATCCTGTCTCTCACCTGTCAGGTCTCAGGTGTAGTTGATCCTGTCTCTCCCCTGTCAGGTCTCAGGTGTAGTTGATCCTGTCTCTCCCCTGTCAGGTCTCAGGTGTAGTTGATCCTGTCTCTACCCTGTCAGGTCTCAGGTGTAGTTGATCCTGTCTCTACCCTGTCAGGTCTCAGGTGTAGTTGGTCCTGTCTCTACCCTGTCAGGTTTCAGGTGTAGTTGATCCTGTCTCTCACCTGTCAGGTCTCAGGTGTAGTTGATCCTGTCTCTACCCTGTCAGGTCTCAGGTGTAGTTGATCCTGTCTCTACCCTGTCAGGTCTCAGGTGTAGTTGATCCTGTCTCTACCCTGTCAGGTCTCAAGTGTAGTTGATCCTGTCTCTACCCTGTCAGGTTTCAGGTGTAGTTGATCCTGTCTCTCACCTGTCAGGTCTCAGGTGTAGTTGATCCTGTCTCTCCCCTGTCAGGTTTCAGGTGTAGTTGATCCTGTCTCTCCCCTGTCAGGTTTCAGGTGTAGTTGATCCTGTCTCTACCCTGTCAGGTTTAGGCTGTAGTTGATCCTGTCTCTCCCCTGTCAGGTTTCAGGTGTAGTTGATCCTGTCTCTCCCCTGTCAGGTTTAGGCTGTAGTTGATCCTGTCTCTACCCTGTCAGGTCTCAGGTGTAGTTGGTCCTGTCTCTACCCTGTCAGGTCTCAGGTGTAATTGGTCTTGTCTCTACCCTGTCAGGGTTAGGCTGTAGTTGATCCTGTCTCTCCCCTGTCAGGTTTCAGGTGTAGTTGATCCTGTCTCTACGCTGTCAGGTTTCAGGTGTAGTTGGTCCTGTCTCTCACCTGTCAGGTCTCAGGTGTAGTTGGTCCTGTCTCTACCCTGTCAGGTTTCAGGTGTAGTTGATCCTGTCTCTCACCTGTCAGGTCTCAGGTGTAGTTGATCCTGTCTCTACCCTGTCAGGTCTCAGGTGTAGTTGATCCTGTCTCTACCCTGTCAGGTCTCAGGTGTAGTTGATCCCGTCTCTACCCTGTCAGGTCTCAGGTGTAGTTGATCCTGTCTCTACCCTGTCAGGTCTCAGGTGTAGTTGATCCTCTCTCTACCCTGTCAGGTTTCAGGTGTAGTTGATCCTGTCTCTCACCTGTCAGGTCTCAGGTGTAGTTGATCCTGTCTCTCCCCTGTCAGGTTTCAGGTGTAGTTGATCCTGTCTCTCCCCTGTCAGGTTTCAGGTGTAGTTGATCCTGTCTCTCCCCTGTCAGGTTTAGGCTGTAGTTGATCCTGTCTCTACCCTGTCAGGTCTCAGGTGTAGTTGGTCCTGTCTCTACCCTGTCAGGTCTCAGGTGTAATTGGTCTTGTCTCTACCCTGTCAGGGTTAGGCTGTAGTTGATCCTGTCTCTCCCCTGTCAGGTTTCAGATGTAGTTGATCCTGTCTCTCACCTGTCAGGTCTCAGGTGTAGTTGATCCTGTCTCTACCCTGTCAGGTTTCAGGTGTAGTTGATCCTGTCTCTACCCTGTCAGGTTTCAGGTGTAGTTGATCCTGTCTCTACCCTGTCAGGTTTCAGGTGTAGTTGATCCTGTCTCTCCCCTGTCAGGTTTCAGGTGTAGTTGATCCTGTCTCTCCCCTGTCAGGTTTCAGGTGTAGTTGCAGTATGAGGTACACTGGAGGTCGCTGTGAGGAGGAGCTGACTTCGTGTCTACCAAACCCCTGTCAGAACGGAGCAGACTGTACAGCTGGAGACACAGCCTTCGTCTGTGGTTGTCCCCGGGGTCTCGCTGGACTCATGTAAGTACACACACACACACACAGTCACCACTAGAGACGCAGTGCCTTAGACCGCTGCGCCACTCGGGAGTTAAACACAATCACCACTGGATAGCAGCAGAGAGTAAACCATTTACAGTACACCAGAACACTGTTGTCTGACTCTGCCTGAAGTCTGTTTTTACTGTAAAACTCACTCTACCTGAAGGCTGTTATTACTGTAAAACTAACTCTACCTGAAGTCTGTTATTACTGTAAAACGAACTCTACCTGAAGTCTGTTATTACTGTAATACTAACTCTACCTGAAGTAGGTTATTACTGTAAAACCAAACTCTACCTGAAGTCTGTTTTTACTGTAAAACTAACTCTACCTGAAGTCTGTTTTTACTGTAAAATTAACTCTACCTGAAGTCTGTTTTTACTGTAAAACTAACTCTACATGAAGTCTGTTATTACTGTAAAACTAACTCTACCTGAAGTCTGTTTTTACTGTAAAACTAACTCTACATGAAGTCTGTTTTTACTGTAAAACTAACTCTACCTGTAGTCTGTTATTACTGTAAAATTAACTCTACCTGAAGTCTGTTTTTACTGTAAAACTAACTCTACATGAAGTCTGTTTTTACTGTAAAACTAACTCTACCTGTAGTCTGTTATTACTGTAAAACGAACTCTACCTGAAGTCTGTTATTACTGTAAAACTAACTCTAGCACGATAGTGTTACTCTATCAGAATCAGAATGACTTTCATTCACCAAGTACATTTACACACAGACAGCTGCTGCCTGCCTGACCCTGTGCAGGTACTGTCCTTAGATGTACATGAAAGAGATGGGGAAACAAAACAGAAGAGAGATGGGACATGTCCTTAGATGTACATGAAAGAGATGGGGGAAAAACAGAAGAGAGAAGGGACATGTCCAGGTACATGAAAGAGATGGGGGGAAACAGAAGAGAGAAGGGACATGTCCTTAGATGTACATGAAAGAGATGGGGAAACAAAACAGAAGAGAGAAGGGACATGTCCTTAGATGAAAAGCCTTTGTAGACTTAGATAATTGTCTAAATCCACCCCAAAGACACAACTAAAGAGACATATTAGCTGTTTGGTACAGCATTTGCTCCCGTTAAGTTGAACTCATTGATAGTTTTACAAAAGAGACTTCGGGAGAAATAATTTAATGGAGAGAGACAGAGGCATGTGTATGATACTTCTGTCCCAGTGGGAGGCCTTGTTTCAACTGCAAGCTGTGTGTCATTAAAATGACAACCAACATGGCTCTCAACAGAGTTGTTTTGCTTTAGACTTAAAGGAAACAGAGTTTTAAAAGGTCTCTCTTCTTTCTCTTCACTCCTACCCTCTTCTTCCTCTTCCTCTCCTCTTCTTCCTGCTCTCCTCCTCTACCTCTCTCTCTCTCTCTCTCTCTCCCTAACTACAAATCTCTCCTCCTCTACCCCTCTCTCTCTCTCTCTCTCTCTCTCTCCCTAACTACATATCTCTCCTCCTCTACCTCTCTCTCTCTCTCCCTAACTACATATCTCTCCTCCTCTACCCCTCTCTCTCTCTCTCTCTCTCCCTAACTACATATCTCTCCTCCTCTACCTCTCTCTCTCTCTCTCCCTAACTATATATCTCTCCTCCTCTACCTCTCTATCTCTATCTCCCTAACTATATATCTCTCCTCCTCCTCTTCATCCTCCTCTCCTTCTTTTACTCCTCCTCTTCCTCTTCCTCTCCTCCTCTTCCTCTCCTCCTCTTCCTCTCCTCCTCTACCTCTGTATCCCTCTCTCCCAATCTACATATCTCTCCTCCTTTTCCTCCTCCTGCTCTTCCTCCTCATCTTCCTCTCCTCCTCTTCCTCCTCCTCCTCCACCTAATCCCCTCCTCTACCTCTCTACCTCTCTCTTCCTATCTCTCCTCTTCTTCCTCCTCCTTTTCCTCCTCCTCTCCTCTTTTTCCCCCTCTTCCTCCCCTCCTCTTCCTCCTCATTCTGCTCCTCCTCCTCTCCTCTTCCTATCTACCTATCTCTCCTCCTCTCCAGATGTGATGAGGATGTGAACGAGTGTGAGCGTGAGGAGTGTGAGAACGGAGGAGTGTGTATGAACACCTTTGGGGCGTACTATTGTAACTGTTCCTATGGTTACGAGGGCCAGTTCTGTGGAGAGAGGAGCCTACTGGACCCAGACCCTGACCTACAGGTACCACACACACACACACACACACACACACCAACATAACTGTACACTGATCAGACCTACAGTACCAGTCAAAAGTTTGGACACACCTACTCATTCAAGGGTTTTTCTTTATTTGTACATTGTAGAACAATAGTGAAGATATCAAAACTATGAAATAACACATATGGAATCATGTAGTAACCAAAAAAGGGGTAAACAAATTGAAATATATTTTATATTTGAGATTCTTCAAAGTAGCCACCCATTGCCTTGATGACAGCTTTGCACACTCTTGGCATTCTCTCAACCAGCTTCACCTGGAATGCTTTTTCAACAGTCTCGAAGGAGTACCCACATACAGTTCAAGTGGGAAGTTTACAAACACTTAGGTTGGAAAACTAATTTTTCAACCACTCCACACATTTCTTGTTAACAAACTATAGTTTTGGCAAGTCAGTTAGGACATCTACTTTGTGCGTGACATAAGTCATTTTTCTAACAATTGTTTACAGACAGATTATTTCACTTATAATTCATTGTATCACAATTCCAGTGGGTCAGAAGTTTACATACACTAAGTTGACTGTGCCTTTAAACAGCTTGGAAAATTCCAGAAAATGATGTCATGGCTTTAGAAGCTTCTGATAGGCTAATTGACATAATTTGAGTCAATTGGAGGTGTACCTGTGGATGTATTTCAAGGCCTACCTTCAAACTCAGTGCCTCTTTGCTTGACATCAGGGGAAAATAAAAAGAAATCAGCCAAGACCTCAGAAGCAATTTCCAAACGCCTGAAGGTACCACGTTCATCTGTACAAACAATAGTACGCAGTATAAACACCATGGGACCACGCAGCCATTATACCGCTCAGGAAGGAGACACGTTCTGCCTCCTAGAGATGAACGTACTTTGGTGTGAAAAGTGCAAATCAATCCCAGAACAAGAGCAAAGGACCTTGTGAAGATGCTGGAAGAAACAGGTACAACAGTATCTATATCCACAGTAAAACGAGCCCTATATTGACATAACCTGAAAGGTCGCTTAGCAAGGAAGAAGCCACTGCTCCAAAACCGCCCTCCAAAAGCCAGACTACGGTTTGCAACTGCACATGGGGACAAAGATCGTATTTTTTTGAGAAATGTCCTCTGGTCTGATGAAACAAAAATAGAACTGTTTGGCCACAATGACCATCGTTATGTTTGGAGGAAAAAGGGGCTTGCAAGCCGAAGAACTCCATCCCAACCGTGAAGCACGGGGGGGGGGGGGGGGGGGGGGGTGCAGCATCATGTTGTGGGGGTGCTTTGCTGCAGGAGGGACTGGTGCACTTCACAAAATAGATGGCATCATGAGGGTGGAAAATTATGTGGATATATTGAAGCAACATCTCAAGACATCAGTCAGGAAGTTAAAGCTTGGTCACAAATGGGTCTTCCAAGTGGACAATGACCCCAAGCATACTTCCAAAGTTGTGGCAAAATGGCTTAAGGACAACAAAGTCAAGGTATTGGAGTGGCCATCACAAAGCCCTGACCTCAATCCTATAGACATTTTGTGGGTGTAACAAATGTAAATCGTACTCTCCTTGTGTTTTGTCCAAATAGCCAGTGGTTGAGCAATATTTATTATCTGTTGTTAGGAAACAGCAAGTTAGTTAATAATGTTGATGGCTGATGATGGTTAAATCCCTTGCATCACATTTTCATATTTTCATATTCATACTGAGCAAACAAAATATAAAAATACAAAAATTAAATTAGAAACAGCACATTAGTTGTCTTAATGATGTTGATGGCTGTAGCATGAAGAGAACTGTGTTAGCAGTCGGCTTATGTGACCATTACATCGGTGTATGTTAGCTAACACACTTATTTACAGCAATCATCTGCCAAAGCATATCCCAGAAAGCCCCTCAATCCCTAACAGGTACCATATACCCACACATGTATAAATCAGTAACGTACAGCAAACTTGTACACATTGTAAAATAGAAAATAGAAAACAGTATTCAGAACGTGACCTACCCCCTTACATCACATTTTCATACTGGGAAGACCTGACGTTCACGATCTCCCCCTACCTACAAGGCCAATCACAACACGCCTTTTTGTCATCCGAGTTGAACCAACCAATAAGAATGCTTGAACATGAAATACACCTTTCTTTAGAGGCAAGTGGAAACATAACCCTGTTACATGGGCAGAACTGAAAAAAGTGTGTGTGTGCAAGGAGGCCTACAAACCTGACTCAGTTGCACCAGCTCTGTCAGGAGGAATGGGCCAGAATTCACCCAACTTATTGTGGGAAGTTTGTGGAAGGCTGCCTGAAACCTTTCACCCAAGTTAAACAATTTAAATGCAATGCTACCAAATACTAATTGAGTGTATGTCAACTTCTGACCCACTGGGAATGTGATGAAAGAAATAAAAGCTGAAATCAATCATTCTCTCTACTATTATTCTGACATTTCACATTCTCAAAATAAAGTGGTGATCATAACTGGCCTAAAAAGGGAATTTTTACTAGGATTAAATGTCAGGAATTGTGAAAAACTGAGTTTAAATGTATTTGGATAAAGTGTATGTAAACTTCCGACTTCAACTGTGTGTACAGTAGGTGTGTTCAAACCTTTGACTGCTACTGTATATCACAGGAGGCTGGTGTGGCACCTTAATTGTGGAGGGCAGGCTTGTGGTAATGACACACACATGCCTGTACAGTGATCAGTTGTTGTCATGATTGCACAGGGTTTATGTATAGAAAGTAAAAGGAATAGTTTTATACAACAGCAGGAAAACCATGAATATCTATTCATATCTGGAAGGATTTAAACAGGGTTCAAAGTATTGTAGCAAACCTCAACGACAGACCCTCATGACTGTTCTAATGTGCTGTTGTTGTCAGGGTTACCCAGGGTTTAACAGGAGACCAGAATGCAACCTGTTGTCTGCTAGGTCCCGAGGGTCTCGTGTTCAATGAATTTTTTTTAGATTCTGAAGTGAATTTTGGGGATATCTTGTTGCTCTTTTATGTCCTGTCAAAGTGAGAAAGCTACTTGTTAAATTAGTCATTTTTTAATGAGTTTCAAGAATAAACCGCTTGGAGAAGATCATTTGTTAATTTAAGACTTACTGAGGTCATGACATCACCACCATTCGTTCTCATCTCTTGATGTTTGTTGAAGAGTGTTTCTGATTGTGAACTTTTGTGTTATCCGTGTAATCAGTGATTTGTTCCTCTTCCTAGGAGCCTCTCTCCTACGTGGGTCCAGTAGAGATCATCGGAATCGGAGTCCTGATCTTCGTCATCTCCCTCCTCCTCCTCCTCTACATTATCTTCAGGAAGAAGATCAGGTTCCAGAGGAAGGACTCCGACAGTGGTTTCAGCCAGGATGGAGGAGGGGCAAAGGAGGGTGTGGCGGTGGGTGGGGTCGGGACGGGGGTGGGCATGTCTGCTGTATCCGTGGAGACCAGCTACCTGCTGACAAAGACGGGGATGGGGTCAGAAGGCATCGAGTTCAAAGCCGTACGTGTCGCTGCCGACCCCCGACCGCCCGGCACTGCCGAGGTCAGCGTCGGTAGTTATGGCGACAGAGATGGAGGTCTAGGTGGAGGTGTGGTGACAGGTGGAGGGGTGGGTTTGGGGCCTCCTCAGGTGATGGTACGGCCAACTACACACCCGACGACGATGCTACCTGGTTGGCCTGGCAACAACAACAACCTAGCAATGAGAGGTATCGATGGCGATAACATGGCTACCAGCGAGAGCTCTCTCTCTACCAGTCAGGTAGGGTAGACGGGTGTGTGTGTGTGTGTGTGTGTGTGTGTGTCTGTGTGTGCCTTCAGAAAGTATTCAGACCCCTTGACTTTTTCCACATTTAGTTACATTTCAGCCTTATTCTAAAATGGATTAAATAATTTTTTCCGCATTAATCTACACACAATACTCCATAATGATGAAACAAGAACAGGTTTTTAGATTTTATTTGCAAATTTATTACAAATAAACACCGGAAAAATTACATTTACATAAGTATTCAGACCCTTTACTCAGCACTTTGTTGAAGCACCTTTGGCAGCAAGTCTTCTTGGGTATGACGCTACAAGCTTGGCACACCTGTATTTGGGGAGTTTCTCCCATTCTTCTCTGCAGATCCTCTCAAGCTCTGTCAGGTTGGATGGGGAGCGTCGCTGCACAGCTATTTTCAGGTCTCTCCAGAGATGTTTGATTGGGTTCATGGCCTGGCTCTGGCTGGAGGACATTCAGCGACTTGTCCTGAAGCCGCTCCTGCATTGTCTTGGCTGTGTGCTTAGGGTCAGGGTCTAGGGAGTCGTTGTCCTGTCCCTCACCCCAGTTTGAGTTCCTAAGCGCTCTGGAACAGGTTTTCCATCAAGGATCTCTCTGTACTTTTCTCCGTTCATCTTTTTCTCAATCCTGACTAGTCTCCCAGTCCCTGCTGCTGAAAAACATCCACACAGCATGATGCTGCCACCAATATGCTTCACCCTTGGGATGGAGCCAGGTTTCCTCCAGACATTCAGGCCAAAGAGTTCAATCTTGGTTTCATCAAACCAGAGAATCTGGTTTCTCATGGTCTGAGAGTCTTTAGGTGCCTTTTGATAAACTCCAAGCGGGCTGCCATATGCCTTTTCCTGAGGAGTGGCTTCCGTCTGGCCACTCTACCATAAAGGCCTGATTGGTGGAGTGCTGCAGAGATGGTTGTCCTTCTGGAACGTTCTCCCATCTCCACAGATGAACTCTGGGGCTCTGTCAGAGTGACCATTGGGTTCTTATCCACCTCCCTGACCATGGCCCTTCTCCCCCAATTGCTCAGCTCTAGGAGGAGTCTTGTTTGTTCCAAATTTCTTCCATTTAAGAATGACGTAGGCCACTGTGTTCTTGGGGACCTTCAATGCTGCAGAAATGTTTTCGTACCCTTTCCCAGATCTGTGCCTCGACACAATCCTGTCTTGGCTTGGTTTTTGCTCTGACATGCACTGTCAACTGTGGGACCTTACATTGATAGGACTCCAATCAAGTTGTAGAAACATCTCAAGGATGATCAATGGAAATAGGATGCACCTGAGCCAAAGTCTCATAGCAAAGGGTCTGAATACTTATGTATTAATAAGGTATTTCAGCTTTTTATATATATATAATGCAAACATTGTAGATTGTGTGTAGATTTCTGAGGATTTTTATTTATTTAATCCTGTAATGTAACAATGTGTAAAAAGTCAAGGGGTCTGAATACTTTCCTACAACCACTGTATGTGTGTTAACCCTCTCTACCCTGTCACCGCCAGATGAGCAGCTTCTTGTCGTCTGATTCCTCGCATCACATCCTGGGCGGTGCTAGTAGAAGGGGCGTGGCCGTGTGTAGTGTGGTGCCCAATCTCCAGCCCCTATCGCCCTGTCACTCAGAACGAAACCCCGCCCATAAAGCTCCCTGGGAGAGGCAGGGAGAGAGGGATGGAAGAGAGGAGGAGTGGGAGCAGAGAGCATATGAACTGGAGAGAACTCAGAGAGCCAGCTCTCCTCTTGGTAAGAACACACACACCTACACACACCTACACACACCTACACACACCTAGACACACCTACACACACCTAGACACACCTACACACACCTAGACACACCTACACACACCTAGACACACCTACACACACCTAGACACACCTACACACACCTACACACACCTAGACACACCTACACACACCTACACATACCTAGAACCTCATCAGGATCTGGTTTTGGTGGATTCAGCCCACCTCATCATGATCTGGTTTTGGTGGATTCAGCCCACCTCATCAGGATCTGGTTTTGGTGGGTCAGCCCACCTCATCAGGATCTGGTTTTGGTGGGTCAGCCCACCTCATCAGGATCTGGTTTTGGTCCTTCAAGAGAGTCAGACTATCAGCTGTTTTCTGGGGTTGATGGAGACACTTCTAGTGCCATAGATAGCTTTAGTTGAGTTGTAGAAATTGCATAAATGTGGATTTCCTGTGCCTTATTCGTCCACCATTTCTTCTGCAGAGCATGCAAGATTGTTTGCACTTCTTTGCGTGATGCACTCCATTGCTTGCAAAGTGTAGCAGATGAGACATTGCGAAGGTTAGCAGATGTGGGGCTGTTGAGAGTAGCCCTGTGTGCTTTGTGCACATTTTCCCAGTAAGGTTGTGATGGTGTCAGAGTTCTCATCGAACCAGTCGCAATGTTTCCTACCTCTGTAGCCAATGGAGTGGGCCGCTGCCTGATAGAGCACTGAGCTAATAGATGCCCACTTCTGGTCCATGAGGTCCTCTGTGCTCAGAAGAGGCTCAGTCTCCCTCAGCCTTTCAGCGAGAGAGCGACGGAACTCGTCCCTTACTACAGCTTTCTCAAGCCGGATATGGTGCAGACGCCTCTTACTGAACTTCTGCTGGCGTTGGGGGGACGTATTCTCACCTGGAGTTTAGCCAGTACCACACAGTGATCTGTCCAGCATTCAGTACCCCTCATGTCACGTGTCAGCAGGATGTCATTAGTGTCAGAACGTCTCACTATGACTGAGTAAATCTGGGGCCAGTGTTTGGAGGCAGGCTCATGTCGTTCTCATTGACCTGGCCAACACCATGCCTACCCAGCTCTCCGCTCCGTATCCTATTGTTTTGTCCCACTCTAGCGTTGAAGTCACCCAGCAGAAACATCTTGTCATTCCTGGGGATGCGGTGAAGGGCCTCATCTAGTGACTGGTGGAAGCAGTCAGATGGTAACATATGCACTGAGAAGAGTAGCATCATTTTTTTTAATTGTATTTTATTTAACCTTTATTTAACTAGGCAAGTCATTTAAGAGGCCTCCTGCGGGGTCAGAAGCTGGGATTAAAAATAAATAAATAAAATATGAATATAGGACAAAACACAAATGTGTAGTATTTATTATCACACACACACACACACACTCTCTGACCCACTCTTTCCTGTCTGTCTACAGTGGAGGATCTGGTAGAAGAGGTGCCGTGTTTCTCAGACAGTACATCTGAAGCTCTCTCTCTCAGCTCCTACACCTCAGACTCCTTCGATGACAACGGTAAGTCTGACGCTTACGCCAGCTAGATCATATTCTCGCTAACACTAGCTAGTTCATACTGACTAACACTAGATAGTATATACACGCTAACACTAGCTAGTTCATACTGGCTAACACTAGATAGTATATACCCGCTAACACTAGCTAGTTCATACTCGCTAACACTAGCTAGTTCATATTCTCACAAACACTAGTTAGTTCATACTCGCAAACACTAGTTAGTTCATACTCACTAACACTAGCTAGATCATATTCTCGCAAACACTAGCTAGTTCATACTCACTAACACTAGCTAGTTCATACTGACTAAGTGTTTTTCCACCTAGGTACTGAACCATACCGTACCCGAGCTGGTACTGGTGGGTCTGTTTTTTTATTACATTTGGGTGCGGTTCTGTTTATGTGGGCCAATAGAAAAGACTTAGTCCTGACTCGCTAGTAAAGTGTACTGAGGGGCGGGGTTCCACATCGTCGCCATCGTTGTTATAGTAACAAAGTTCCATTACCATTATTTACAACTAAAATATGTCTAGCTAGCTAACTTAGCTAATATTTCAGATACAAAGATACAAAAAAATAATAACAAAATAAATCGAAAATTAATGAATCCTGGACTTTAGAGGAGACCTTACTTGCTCTCTGGGCTGACTCAAAAGGTACAAGAGGAGCTTACAACAGGTCTCCAGAGATATGGCCACCGTAAGCTATACAAGCAATGGGAATCAGTGTGTTGCGATAAAATAAACTTAAACAAGAATACCAAAAGATAGAAGACAACAACAGTGTCAACGACAGAAATTCATTATATAACTATGGATGCTGTTAGGAGCTGGTGTCCTGCAGTCAGTCTGGATGCTGTTAGGAGCTGGTGTCCTGCAGTCAGCCTGGATGCTGTGCTAGGAGCTGGTGTCCTGCAGTCAGCCTGGATGCTGTGTTAGGAGCTGGTGTCCTGCAGTCAGTCTGGATGCTGTGTTAGGAGCTGGTGTCCTGCAGTCAGTCTGGATGCTGTTAGGAGCTGGTGTCCTGCAGTCAGACTGGATGCTGTGTTAGGAGCTGGTGTCCTGCAGTCAGTCTGGATGCTGTTAGGAGCTGGTGTCCTGCAGTCAGTCTGGATGCTGTGTTAGGAGCTGGTGTCCTGCAGTCAGACTGGATGCTGTGTTAGGAGCTGGTGTCCTGCAGTCAGTCTGGATGCTGTTAGGAGCTGGTGTCCTGCAGTCAGTCTCGATGCTATGCTAGGAGCTGGTGTCCTGCAGTCAGCCTGGATGCTATGCTAGGAGCTGGTGTCCTGCAGTCAGCCTGGATGCTGTGCTAGGAGCTGGTGTCCTGCAGTCAGCCTGGATGCTGTGTTAGGAGCTGGTGTCCTGCAGTCAGTCTGGATGCTGTGTTAGGAGCTGGTGTCCTGCAATCAGTCTGGATGCTGTGCTAGGAGCTGGTGTCCTGCAGTCAGTCTGGATGCTGTGCTAGGAGCTGGTGTCCTGCAGTCAGCCTGGATGCTGTTAGGAGCTGGTGTCCTGCAGTCAGTCTGGATGCTGCAAGGAGCTGGTGTCCTGCAGTCAGCCTGGAAGCTGTTAGGAGCTGGTGTCCTGCAGTCAGTCTGGATGCTGTTAGGAGCTGGTGTCCTGCAGTCAGCCTGGATGCTGATAGGAGCTGGTGTCCTGCAGTCAGCCTGGATGCTGTGTTAGGAGCTGGTGTCCTGCAGTCAGTCTGGATGCTGTGTTAGGAGCTGGTGTCCTGCAATCAGTCTGGATGCTGTGCTAGGAGCTGGTGTCCTGCAGTCAGTCTGGATGCTGTGCTAGGAGCTGGTGTCCTGCAGTCAGTCTGTATGCTGTTAGGAGCTGGTGTCCTGCAGTCAGTCTGGAAGCTGCTAGGAGCTGGTGTCCTGCAGTCAGCCTGGAAGCTGCTAGGAGCTGGTGTCCTGCAGTCAGCCACCTTACTGCTAGAAGGCACCCAGCAGAATACCCCCCCCCCCTCCCCCCTTCACTTTGATCAAGGTATGAAATCTACCTGTTTTACTTCGACTAACATACATATCTTCTGTAGTTAGCTAGCATTCAGTGCTTTCAACGTTAGCCATGATGTTGGATAAGCTAACAGATAACGTTACCTTAGCAGACTGAAGACGGTTGTGATTCCAACGCCGTAAAAGTGGCTGACAGTGAGGAGCTCCCCCAGCTTCCACAGTGCCACCACAACCCTTCTGGAGGCCACATAGACAGGTTCAGTAATCTTTTTTACATAAAGTGTGGCGTGGTTTGTGTGGGAGGGAGCGATCGGTATGCTGATCTGACAGCGGACGCTTAAAGCTAGTGAGGGAGATATGAGTCTCCAACTTTTTGCAGTTCGTTCCAGTCATTGGCAGCAGAGAACTGGGAGGAAAGGCGTCCAAAGGAGGTGTTGGCTTTGGGGGTGACCTGTGAAATATACCTGCTGGAGCGCGTGCTACGGGTGGGTGTTGCTATGCAGAGCAGTGAGCTTAGATAAGGTGGGGCTTTACCTAGCAAAGACTTATAGACGACCTGGAGCCAGTGGGTTTGGCGACGAATATGAAGCGAGGGCCAGCCAACGAGACAGGTCGCAGTGGTGTGTAGTATATGGGGCCTTGGTGACAAAACGGATGGGACTGTGATAGACTGCATCCAATTTGCTGAGTAGAGTGTTGGAGGCTATTTTGTAAATTACATCGCCAAAGTCAAGGATCGGTAGGATAGTCAGTTTTATGTTTGGCAGCATGAGGGAACGAGGCTTTGTTGCGAAATAGGAAGCCGATTCTAGATTTAATTTTGGATTGGAGATGCTTAATATGAGTCTCGAAGGAGAGTTTACAGTCTAACCAGACACAAAGGTATTTGTAGTTGTCCACGTATTCTAAGTCAGAACCGTCCAGAGTAGTGATGCTAGTGAATCCTCTGGTAGGATTCGCGGAAGAACACAGCTATGTTGTTAATGAGAGAAAAAAGTGTCCCACGTACCAAGACACTCTCTCTGTTGAGTCTGCCAAAATGAGGTTCAAATGGAGTGCAGAGCACCACACCTGCACCTGATTGGTGGACTTTGCAGGAAGCAGGGGGAGCAGGGGAGAGAAGCCTTCATACTGGCCTTACATACTGGATGCTCCATCAGTGGAAATGCCAATGCACTTGCTGATGTCAAGCTTCATGTTTTCCAGAACTTCACTCAGTGCCTTTACAAAGTATTGTTCAGTGGATGCCTCGCATTTTCACCACAGGCCACAAGCCTCTCATGGATGACGTTCGTCACATATCTGACTATGACAGAGCATTGATCTTGTGTTGTCGATGTCCTGCGTAGTGTCAGTCTGGACTGAAAACATATCAGCTTCCTGGATTTCACTTGCTATGGTGGCCTGCATTGTGTGTTGGATGGTGGTGGTGACGTTATCGACAGTAGTCCTTTTGATAACAGAGTGATTAGAGAGCCTCTGCCCTCTTCTTGACCCAGGCAGTTTCCTGCTTTTCTCTCTACAGGCAGTCAGATGCTCTTTCACACACAGGTCGTACTTTCCAAGCAGAACGATCATCTCTAAAGAAGTTGCCATGGTTAACGCTGCTGTCATCTAGCGTATAAACTGCTTTCAGACCGCATGCCTCTGTAGCTCAGACCCCCTCTTGCCTTTAACAACATCTATAATGCTCTCTAGCACTTGCCTTCTTCTGTGCACTTTGCTCTCTATGAGCAGACATGCCGACTACCGATGAACAGGCTCTCAGTGTTACCTTTGGAGGACCATAGAAAGTAGGCCTCAGCATAACCTCTTTGCGTAACACTCTTTCACTCTCTGATGGAAATGCTTCCAGTCTGTCGTTGCATATTGATGAAAGGGCTGTTCTCTGTGGGCTTTTGCAAAATGCAGAATAAAGCATGGTTCTCTTCACTGTACGAGGAGCCACTTCCTGTCGGTTCCATCTTTACAAAAGAAAACATTGTGCACCACAGACTTTTTTTTACACTTTTATTGGGGGTGGAAACTAAAAAAACATATCTAGGTCTTCGGTCTCTTAAAATAATACAA